>NC_056748.1:790778883-790876383 GCF_019279795.1 Protopterus annectens | reverse complement strand
CACTTCCTCGTACCCAGGAAAGAGGGCAATTGCCGCCCAATTCTGGATCTTTCAATTCTCAACACCTTCCTGGTGGTACAAAATTCAAAATGATTACCCTGCAGCCAAGGATGTCTGGTTAGTCACCCTAGACTTAAAAGAAGCCTATCTGCACATACCCATAAGGGAGTCATGCGGGAAGTGTCTACATTTCAGGGCAGGATCTATGCATTATCAGTTCTCTGCACTTCCCTTTGGCTATCTACTGCGCCCAGAATATTCACAAAATATCTGGCTCCAGCCATTGCATACTGCAGGCAGAGAAATATCCAAATTTACCCGTGCTTGGATGACTGCCTGATTCAGGCGGACAGTCAGGAATTGCTGCTGCAGCACCTGACATTTGTGAAAAACCTTTTCACTTCCTTGGGATACACCATTGCCGAAAAGAAATCAAAACTGGTACCCAGTCAAAAGATTGTATTCCTGGGAGCAAGCTTGGGCACAACTTCCCAGATGGCATTCCTGACTTCAGAAAAACAAGTCTATCTGACAAACTACTTCAGTAAATGGCCACCGGAACCCAGACATCCACAAGAAAAGTACTGCAAGCCCTAGGGTTTGTGGCCTTATGTATACTGCTAATTCCATATGCAAGACTGCATATGAGGAAACTTCAGTGGTACTTAAAAAGTCTTTGGTGCCAACATTCTCAGGACCTGGAAATAGTCATTCCTATCATACCCTGTCTAAGGACAGAGTTCCTTTGATGGGCAAAAGCATGCATCCACAACAAGGGACTGCCATTTATTCAACCCCATGCCGCCTAGATCCTAAACACAGATGCATCACACTATGCCCTGGGAGGGCACACATGGACGGCAGATGTATTCAGGGCCACTGGAGCCCAAGTCAAATTCATCTGCACATCCACCAAAAAGGGATGCTAGATGTACAGAATGCCCTTACAGCTTTCATATCCCTTCTCTTTCCAGGACAACTGCTAATTGAAACAGACAACACCACAGTTATGTGGTACATCAACAAGCAGCAGGGAACCCATTCCTACCCACTCTGCAGTTTAGCCATGGCCCTGTGGAACATGGCCTTGGGCATTCAACTCCATTTGCAAGCTCAGTTCCTGCCAGGCAAACAAAACTCACTGGCAGACGACTTAAGCAGAAATCTCCTAGACCCACACGAGTGGCAATGTGAGCCCAGCACCTCCAGCCTTCTGATTCACAAGTGGGGGACCCCAGTAGTGGATCTTTTTGCCTCCCCCTACAACCACCAGCTCAGCAAATTCTGCATTAGGAATCCTCACAGCAGGGCTTGGAAAGTGGATGCCCTATCTTTTCAGTGGGTAAATATCTCAATCTATGCCTTTCCCCCTCTGCCCCTTCTCTCAAGAGTATTATTCAAATAAAACAAGACAGACCAAGGACAATTCTGATTGCCCCAGACTGGCCACACCAGCACTTATACCCACTCCTGTGCAGCCTGGCACCTACACCAGAACCCAACCCTGCTCTCTCAGGAGGGACAGATTTTGCATCCACAACTGCAAACCCTAAATCTTGCAGCCTGGTTTATTCCTTGAATTGTCCCCCAGCAACCCTAAACAAGCAGGTGCTGGACATCATTCTTGAAGCCAGAAGACCCAGTACCAAGAACATCCCGTGCTGATAAGTGGAAAAGGTTCTGCTCATGGATTCAGTTTAAAGGAGAGGACACAACACTGCCCTCCCTGCCTCTAATCCTGGATTACTTTGCAGATTTACTGTACCAAGGCCTGTCCTTCTCCATTAAGATACATGCCTCAGCCATTTCTGCTCATTACAACACTGAGCCACCTCTCTTCTCGCACCCTCTTATCAAATGATTCTTAAAAGGGCAAACAACTTAAGGCCACCAAGGAGAACACCCACCCCTGCTTGGGACCTTAACTTTGTACTGGAAAAGCTCACGCTTCCCCCCTTTGAACCTGCTGCGTCAGCAGAGTTAAAATTTCCCTCTTGGAAAACAGCCTTGCTTCTAGCCATCACTTCAGCTAGAAGAGTGTCTGAGCTACAAGCACTGATGGCTGTGGAACCCTTCATTATTTTCCATGCTGACAGGGTTTCCCTCTGGCCTAACCCTTCTTTTATGCCTAAAGTGGGGTCCAGTGTGGCTCTCAACCAATCCATCCATTTGCCAACCTTCTTCCCTAATCCTCAAATTAAGGGTAGAGGATCCTGCACTTTTTGGACATGCACAGACAGCTCAGATTCTACCTTGATTGGACTAAACCCTTCAGAAAATCTGACCAGTTACTAGTCAGCTTTGCAACAGGGCAGAGGGCAAGGCTATTTCAAAACAAACTATTTCCAAATGGATAGCACACTGCATCCATTTCTGTTTCAAGCACCATGGGAAACCAACCCCTCAGGGGGTCAGAACACATTCCACTAGGGCACCATCTACCTCTACAGCATTTCTCAGGGGAGTCCCTACCAGGGACATCCTGGAAGCTGCTGCCTGGAGTTCTGTACACACCTTCATCAAGCATTACCACCTGCCTCTCTTTTCCAAATCCAAGGCAGGTTTTGCTACAGCAGTCCTGCAAGTCATACCAGCCAGCCGTAACTCTTCTTGACTGTCTGCACCCTTTTTCAACTTTAGGAATCCACCCAAGTGTGATGACTGCAACAGTGAAACACAAAGAACATAGTACAGTTGTGTACAGTTACCGTAAATGTAGATGTTCGAGTGTATTCACTGTTGCAATCCTGGTTTCCCTCCCTTCAGCCCCCTGATTTTCTCTCATTTTCTCCTCTCTATGGCTATTACTTTTTGCTAGTGGTGTTTTCCCTACCATAGCTTAGCTTCCAGTTTGAGGGGCTCCTGACATTTGGGCAAGAAAAAACGATGTAATGGCGTCGGCTGCCTATTTTTATACCCCTGACAACCTGACATCAGTCCTGGAGCGACAGCTTCCGATGCGGAAATACTAAGTCTCTGGTATTCGGGTCGACTGAGGGCTATCTGCAGGCAGATAACCCAAGTGTGATGACTGCAACAGTGAATACACTCGAACATTTACATATATGGTAAATGTACACAACTGTACTTTCTGGACCACTGTGCCTTCGAGGTGATGAGGAGTGTGCTGTGTACTGAGTCTGCTCCACCCTCTGCTCCATTGGTTTCGTCAGGATGCCCCACAGGGAGACCCCTTTTTGAAACCTCTCCTGAGCATGCCTCGGAGGAGGTTCCCAGGAAGAAAAGATGTAAGATGAAGCATGTGGACTCCCCTGAGTCCGTCACTTCTGACACGGACTTGGATGACTTGGAAGGGTCCCCACGGTCCCCTCTGAGGATGCCTCATTCTCTGACATCCTGGAGATCCTTAGACAGAGGAGAAACTGGAAGTCTCTTGCCCCTTATGAGGATGAGTCCGTGTACCTGGACGCATTTGGTTCCCGACCCTCCACCTCCTGGGTGTCTCTGCCTTTCTACCCACTTTTGTCTGTAGTGAGTCGAAAGGCGTGGAGTGCTCCAGAGACCATGCAGCCCATTCCGAGAAGGCCTAACAAGTTCATTACCGCACCAGAGGACAAGACATTTCTTTCAAAAGTAGTGTCAGTTGATGCTTTGGTGATGGCAGCAGCCACCAAGAAGGAATTTGTGAAGACTTCCTCTTCTATCCATCTGCCAAACAAGGAGTCTAGAGCCCTGGATAGATATGGGAAGCGTGTTTTTTCTTCAGCAGCCTTTACTCTTCAGTCACTGAACTATTTGACCCATTTCACAAGACTTCAGAGAGATCTCCTTAAAGAGATGGGAGATACCCTCCAGGATCCTTCAGCTGAGGGAGCGGCTTCCATGTTGGCTAACCAGCTAGCGACCTTAACCTCCATTGTTGACTCCTCCATGCGCCTGATTTCTTACGCAGCAGATGGAGCTAGTAGGTCTGCAGGCATGGGAGTGTCTCTTCGCAGACACTCCTGGATGCGCCTTTGTCAATTTGCGGAGCCCTTCACGTCCTCCTTTATGAATGTCCCCTTTGACGACTCGGCCTTGTTCAGGCCACAAGTTAGAGATACTCTTATCAGGAGTGAACGAGATGGCAAAACTCTCTCTGCCATAGGAGTCCATTTTTCCACTCCATCCAGGCCTTATCCCAAAGACCAAATCAGTGGTAAAATGTGATGTTAAGTTGTCAATCTCGCCTTCATTCTTGCTGGATGGGTTCGGAGCCGATCCTCGGCTCCGACTCGGCACTTGCTTTTGCTCGAGAACTCCTTTTACCAGCTCGAGGCAACCCTATATCCCATGATGCAAGGCGGAACTACCTCAGATCTCGTTTGCCGCTTAGCGAAAGAGATCTCCTTTGCCAGCTGAGGTAAGTTTTTCTTAGTGAAGTAAGAAAAAGTGTAGTTAGGGGTTAATTTTTTCCCTGTTAGTGTTAGTTTAGTCTGTACTTAGTTACAGCCCACCCTATTCCCTTCCTTTTCAAACTTTTTGTAAATTTTAATCTAAAGTTGTTTAGTCAGGCCTAGTCCCCCATTGGTTATTCCCTTCCTGTGTGTCTGTGTAAGGGATTAATTTGTGTGTTTGTTGGGATTGTTTGTGTTTTTCTTCCTTTAGGATGTCAAAAGAAGGCAAGGTCTCAGGCTTCAAGAAGTGTGACCAGTGCTGTCAGAAAATGTCTCTGACAGACGGTCACACTTCTTGTGTTTATTGCCTGGGGCCTTTGCACCTGCAGGACTCCTGTGCGTTGTGTCATGCTTTTAGCCAGAGAGTCCTGCAGGAAAGGAGGAATAAGCTCATCCTCCGAGGCTTACTTAAGCCAGAAGGTTCTCCTCCTAAATCAGGGTCAGGAAAACCTCATAAGCCACCGAAGGCTCAGGCTACAGTGTCCAAGCCTCCTCCGGTGGCTCCGGCTCCGTCGGAGCTGACATTGGCTCCAGCTGGAGTCGATACATCTTCGGTTCAAGTAGTGGGTTCGGTGCTGGCCGGCTCCGATACCCTGACTACTGTGGCCTTGTCGGCTCCTGCTGGAGCCGACACTTTATCCAGCATCGGAGCCGAGATATCCTCGGCTCCATCTGGAGTTCAAGGGACTTCGGCTCCGATAGTTTCGACCCGTAAGAGATCTCGGTCCCCTTCGATACCGAGTATCCACTGCTCCAGGATCTCCTCTTTGTCGGAGCGGAGCCATCGGAGCCAATCTTCGAGATCTTCCAGGCTGTCTGACCACGATTTGGAGAGGGTGGTAAGCAGGCTGTTGAAGTCTCAGGCACTGGCCCAAATGCTCCATAGCCCGTCTCAACAGACTTCGCTATAGCCCCAATCCTTGAACTTCCTCCTCCGACTCCACTCCAGAGTTCGGAGCCGGAGCTTCGGGACAGCGACTGTTTCGATGCCGGAGCCGATACATCCTTCGCTCCGTGCCCTCGGCTCCGATCTCCTCCTTGAGACCTTCCTTGGAGGGATCCGGCCGTCGGGTTTCCACTGTCGGCTCCGAGGGGGCTAGTGGCATCGGACCCTTGTCCGACCCGCCTCCCTCTCGGGCTTCGCTTTGGTAAGCTCGGCCCGACATCTGCCTCGAGCCTTCTCTCTCTTTGGAGCCAACCATTCCTGTCTCTTCGAGCGGGGAGGTTCTGGCCTCCCGGGGAGGGGAGCCTTTGAGGTGATGAGGAGTGTCCTGGCCTCTGAGCCTGGTCAACGGTCCATCCCTCTATCTCCTCCCTCATCAGTGCCTGCAGATGCCTCTTGCCAGCTTCTTGCTCACAGGCCCAGGGATCCATCGCCCCAGGTTTCCCCACTGGGAATTTCCTACTCTTCCGAGGTTTCTCCTGATCCTGCAGGGGAACCCCCTCGGAAGAGGGCGTGTAAGAGGAAGCACACAGACTCCCCTGAGTCTACTACATCTGATACCGACTTAGATGAGTCGGAGGGTTCCCCACGGTCCCCCTCTGAGGATGTCTCCTTTTCAGACATCCTTGAGCTCCTCAAACAGAGGGGAATTGGCCTCCATTGACCCCTCCGAGGATGAGTCGGTATACCTGGAGGCTTTGGATCCCGACCCTCCACCTCCTGGGTGTCTCCGCCTTCGACCCACTTATGCAGGTAGTGGCTCGAAGGCGTGGCAGCTCCAGATTCTGTGGAACCTGTCCCCAGGAGACCATCCAAGTTCATTACGCCCCTTCGGATAAACAGTTCCTTTCCAAAGGTGTCTCTGTGGATGCTATGGTGGTGGCGGCCACTAAGAAGGAACTAGCGGATCCTTCAGTACCTGTCCATCCTCCTAACAAGGATTCTAGGACCATGGACAGGTATGGAAAGCGGAAGTTTTCTTCAGCGACCTTTGCCATGCTCGCTGAATTACCTTTGTCACTTCACCAGGCTTCAACGAGATATTCTCAAGGAACTGGGTGAAGTAGTCCAGGATCCTTCTGCTGCTGGGGCTCAGGAAAAGATTGCCTCACAGCTTGCTATCCTGAATTCCATATCTAACTCCTCCATGCGGCTCATATCTTATGCGGCCGATGGAGCGAGCAGGGCCGCAGGCACAGGAGTTGCTCTTAGACGCCAAGCCTGGATGCGGCTGTGTAATTTTGCGGACCCCTTTAAGGCGTCCTTCACTAATACCCCTTTGATGGTTCGGCTTTGTTCGACCTCAGGTGAAGGATACCTTGACCAGGTGTGAGCAGGACGGTAAAACTCTTTCTGCCGTTGGAGTCCAATTTTCCACTCCTTCTAGACCATATCCCAAGGGTCAGAAAGGGGGCAAGATGTGGTTCTGTAAAGCCCAAGGAGCTACACCAGACACACGTGGTCAGTTTACCCCCAGAGGCAGAGGGGGTAACAATAATAGACGCGCCCTAGAGGCAGGGGGGTCCTCAGAACCAGGGCAACAGGGAGTCTCTTCCTGAGAAGCCTTTTCAGCATCCCTGAGGTGTTGCACGCCTGTCCACCCTTGGAGGCAGTCGGGGGAAGGATTTCGCTGTACCCAGTAGCCTGGCAATCCCTATCTCAAGAGATGTGGGTACAGTCGATCATATCCGAGGGTTACAAAATCCCTTCGAAGGTTTCCTCACCTCTCCAATCCCTTCCAGACATCTCACCCGGTCAAAGGGATTTGGCAAAACAGGAGGTTTCAAAACTCCTAGAAAAAAGAGCCGTCCAGACAGTTCCGGCAGACCAAGTAGGATCCGGCGTCTACTCCAGATTCTTTTTGGTCCCCAAAAGGACGGGAGATTGGAGACCAATATTAGACCTCAGCAATCTAAACAGATTTGTCAAGAAGGCAAGATTCTGGATGGTCACGCTTCAGTCCATTCTGCCCTTTCTGGGCAAGGACAACTGGATGTGCTCTATAGACCTTCAGGATGCGTACTATCACATAAAGATTCACAGACGCTCCAGGAGGTTTCTCCGCTTTCGGCTAGGGACCAGTCATTAACAATTCAGAGCCCTGCCCTTTGGCCTCACTTCAGCCCCCAGAGTGTTCACCAAATGCATGGCAGTGGTCACAGCTCACCTGAGACGTCTAGGATTCCAGGTGTTTCCTTATTTGGACGACTGGCTCCTCTCCGCTACCACCAAGTGTCAGCTTCTTCAGTCCAGAGACTACACCCTTCACCTTTGCAGGAAACTGGGAATTTCAGTAAATTTCGAAAAATCTTCTCTGCTGCCTTGCCAATCTATCACCTTTATAGGCGCAGAATTAAACACCGTCAAAATGTTAGCCAGACTAACAGATCAAAGAATTCTGGACATCCAAAAATTTGTTTGGCTTCTGTTACAAAGCAACAAGATCAAAGCCAGGTTTGTCCTGAAAATTCTAGGTCTAATGGCTGCGCCATTGTCCTTCTACCACTGGCTCGCTTCCACATCGCCTCCTGCAGTGGATGTTATTCACGCAGTGGTCGTACCACAATCTTCCGATGAGACACGAAATCTTAGTAACACAATCGCAGGGCTCATCTGGACTGGTGGATATCTTCCCTCTTCTTCATCAGGGCCGACCCTTTATTCCCCTCCTCCAGTTGCCACAGTCACTACGGATGCCTCTCTGATCGGGTGGGGGCATTATCAGGGCAGGATGGTCCACGGACGTGGCAACCCATAGAATACCATCTGCACATAAATGTCCTGGAGATGAGAGCAGTGCTTTTAACGTTGCAAGCCCTCAACGACTTTCTTCCCACGGGGACAATTGCAGTACAAACGGACAACATGTCCGTGGTCTGGTACATCAACAAACAGGGCGGAACCAGGTCCTATCCGTTATGTCGAGAAGCTCTCAGACTTTGGCAATGGGCGATCTCTTCTCAGCGGTTTCTGATAGCAACGCACATCCCCGGCAGGTCCAACCTATTGGCAGACAGGCTCAGCAGATCTATTCTGATGCCTCACGAGTGGTCTCTCAATCAATCTGTAGTGGATCAGATTTTTCTGAAGTGGGGCACTCCTTGTTGCGATCTTTTCGCTACACCTCAAAACAACAAGTGCCAAGACTATTTCACTCTATTTCCACTCCCTGGCCAACCCCTTAGAGACTCTCTAACCCAGGATTGTTCACGGGGACTTCTTTATGCTGTTCTCCCCTTTCCATTGATTCCACAAGTCATTCAGAAAGCCACCGTTTTGAGAGCCAAATTGATCCTCATTGCTCCATACTGGCCTCGACAAATTTGGTTTCCGTCTCTGCATCGTCACCTTCTGGTGCAGCCCTGGCATCTGGACCCAGTTCCGGATCTTTTGATCCACCAGTCGGGTCAGCAGCACCGGGCCATTCATTCTCTCAACCTCACTGCTTGGTTGCTCCACTTCCTTCCCTAGCCAGGCTACCAATGATTTCTGACTCTGTCAGAGACATTTTAGTGTCTTCTTTGAAGTCGTCCACTAGGACTATTTATGCTAGCAAGTGGCGACGGTTTCGATTTGGGCAAACTCCAGAAATATTGATCCTTTTACTGCTCCCGTACATTCTGTTTTAGATTTCCTGGTGGAGGTTTTTCATTCAGGATCCTCGTCATCTACAGTCAAAGTACAACTGGCTGCTATTTCCAAGTATCATGTTGGCTTGCATGACAATAACATTATGTCTCATAGATTATGCAAGGCCTTTTTGAGAGGAGTTTTTCTCCTAAAACCTCCTATAAAGCATCCTCCTCTGCAATGGGATCTAAACTTAATGTTGGCATCCTTGATACTACCTCCTTTCGAACCGTCTGCTTCATGTTCTTTGAAGTTATTGACGTGGAAAACTATATTTTTACTGGCTGTCACTTCTGCAAGAAGGGTTTCCGAGATTCAAGCTCTCTGTATTCGTTCACCTTATTTGGTTTTTCATAAGGACAGGGTTTCGTTAAGAACTAACCCTTCCTTTCTCCCTAAGGTTGTATCTCAAACCAATATTAACCAATCTATAGATCTACCAGTCTTTTTCCCTAACTATTCTGACAGAGCTGAACAGAAACTGCATTTTTTGGATGTCCATCGTCAGCTCAGGTACTACTTGCATAGAACTAAACAAATCAGAAAATCGGACCAATTGTTTGTCTCCTATGCAGAAAACAGGTTAGGTCTTCCAGTTTCTAAAGTGACCTTATCCAGATGGTTGACTTCCACCATTTCATATGTGTACTCTCTAAGAGGCAAACAACTATCTTCTATTTATTTATTTATTTTATTTTACATTTGTTAACCGGGCTAGTCTAGCTGGATATATTTCCATTTTCAGTAGAGGCCCGGGGAGAAAAGCTCCACATATAGAGACAACAGATACTACCTCCTTTCGAACCGTCTGCTTCATGTTCTTTGAAGTTGATCTGGAGGAAAACAAACTAATAGGAACTCTTCAAGATCTGTCCAGGAGTTCTAAGCCAAAAGCACACTCGACCAGGAGTCTATCCACTTCTGCAGCCTTTCAGGATAGACTACCCATTGATACCATTTGTGCAGCAGCTACTTGGGCCACGCCTCATACCTTTGTCTCTCATTACAAGTTGGATTTGGCCTCCAGAGATAGGGCCAGTTTTGGTTCCACAGTTCTCAAGAGTCTGTTCCATTGAGCCACCCGGGATACAGGTGCTAGGGACGCGGTCCCATCCAGCAAGAATGAAGGCGAGATTGACAACTTAACATTTAGAAGTTATGTACCTACCATAACGTTCCATGTTAGTTGTCTTCTCTTGCCTTCTTTCTTAGCCCCTCCCTCCTTCCCCCTGGCCTGGACAGATCTTGAAGAGTTCCTATTAGTTTGTTTTCCTCCGGATCATTGTTATGAGGACTTCTTTTAGGAACCACTGTTCCTAATTCTGTTAGGATAATCTTTAGCAGGGTAAGTTAGCTGCCAAACGAGATCTGAGGTAGTTCCGCCTTGCATCATGGGATATAGGGTTGCCTCGAGCTGGTAAAAGGAGTTCTCGAGCTAAAGCAAGTGCCGAGTTGGAGCCAAGGATCGGCTCCGAACCCATCCAGCAAGAAAGAAGGCGAGAGAAGACAACTAACATGGAACGTTATGGTAGGTACATAACTTCTAATTTCCGTAAATCCCAGGGCGCTTTGCCGGACACTCATGGAGATAATTCCCCCAGGGGCAGAGGGTGAAATAATGGGAGATGCCGGCCTCGTGGCAGTGGGGGTCCACAACAGGGCGACAGGGATGTGTTCTCTACCAGACCCTTTCAGAATCCCTGAAGGATTGCCCGACTGCCCGCCTCTGGAGGCAGTCGGGGGCAGAATATCACTATACCCAAAAGCCTGGCAAGATATAACAGAAGACGTGTTGGTACGGTGCATAATATCCCATGGTTATAACATTTCCTTATCCCAAACACCCCCAAGAAGTCAAAAACGATCAATCCCAGATGTTCCACCCAGTCTTTGGAATCAAGCAGCCTTGGAAGTAAAAAGTTTGCTGCAAAAAAGAGCATTCAGGAAGTCCCAGCAGATCAGATCGAATCCAGAACTTACTCGAGGTTCTTTTTAGTTCCAAAAAAGACGGGGGACTGGAGACCTATCCTGGATCTCAGCAAGTTAAACAGGGCAGTAAAGAAGACCAAGTTCCGGATGGTGACACTGCAGTCCATTCTACCCTATCTATCTATCGATCTCTAGGACGCGTACTACCATATAAAAATGGACAGGCAGTCCAGGAGACATTTACGCTTCCGGCTGGGAGCCAGTCATTACCAGTTCAGAGCTCTGGCCTTTGGTCTCACTACAGCCCCCAGTGTGTTCACCAAATGCATGGCAGTAGTGATGGCTCACCTGAGACATTTGGGATTCCAGGTGTTCCCTTATTTAGATGACTGGGTCCTCAGTGCCACCACCAAGCACCATCTCTTAAGGGCCAGGAACCACACAATTCAAACTTGTATAAACTCTGAAAAATCTGCCTTGTTGCCCTCTCAGTGTATTACTTTCATAGATGCTCAGCTAAATACAAGAGGCATGCTAGCCAAGCTCCCACAGGAAAGGGTGCTTACCATTCAATATCAGGTCTCTCTCCTCTTGTCAAAGTCAAAGGTTCAGGCAAGGTTAGACCTAAAGGTCTTGGGCTTGATGGCGGCTGCCATTACACTAGTCCCGTTAGCTCGTTACCATATGAGGATTTTGCAGTGGCTCCTTTTCACTCAGTGGTCATATCAGGATCTACTAGTGTCACACATGATCTTAATCATAGATGCTTGCAAAAAGGATCTACATTGGTGGCCCCACTCTCCCCTAGTCACTCTAGGCAGACCCTTTGTAGCCCCTCATGCGGTAGCCACAGTGACCACGGATGCTTCCCTGATTGGGGGGGGGGGCATTATCTGGGACAGACAGTGCACGGAACTTGGCAACCTTACGAGTACCATTTGCACATCAATGTCCTGGAGCCGAGAGCGGTGTTGTTAGCGTTGCAAGCACTTCACGAGACTCTTCCTTTGGGCTATGTAGCAATTCAGACGAACAACATGTCAGTCATCAACTAACAGGGCGGAACCAAATCTTACCCCTTGTGTAGGGAGGCCCTTTGATTATGGCAATTGGCAATTTCCTGTCATCGTTTTCTGGTTGCAGCGCTCATTCCTGGGAAGTCCAACGTGATAGCGGACAAGCTCACTAGGGCAATTATCATGCCCCACAAGTGGTCTCTGAAACAAGATGTGGTGAAGATTATCTTCCACAGATGGGGCCAGCCATGCTGCGATCTTTTTGCCTCACACCTAAACAACAAATACAGCAGCTACTTTGCCCTAGATGTTCATCGTGTTATCCTGCTGCAGTCATCACACTTGGGTTATCCTGCCGTCAGGCGGTCCCGCAGTTGGCCCGAATTCCAAAGTCTTGGTCTGGCGTCGGTTGCTGTCACTTCTTCCCTGACGTCAGTGCGCCAGGAGTGTATAAGAGGTATCTGACGCCATTTTCTTCAGTCTTTCTTGCATCACGGTGCCCGAAGCAGAAGCAGTTCGCAAGTGCCAGTCGGCCGACACCTGAGATTTTCGATTAGAATTTCAGTCCGAAGTCTTCAATAAAGCTAAGTACCCCGTTGGGGAACATTTTCTTGCCTCAGTCCGATGTCAGGAAAAGTTAACAATTGCATTTCTTGTGGGAAGCAAATACCTCATAAGGACTTCCATTCCTATTGTATTCCTTGCCTAGGCCCAGACCACGACGTCACAGGTTGTCGGTTTTGTGCTAGGTTTAATAAACTAACTATCAAAAGCCGTTTGACTTCGCACGGCATTACTTTGGTAGGAAATTTAATTATATCATGCCGTCGGAGCAGCCGACGACCGCCATTCATAAAAAACGCAAGGATAAGGACAGGCAGCCTAGGAATAAGCCAGACACCAAGGCCTCAGCTGGGCATGTCGCCGGTTCTCCGGTTTTCAGTGAGGCGCCTACGCAGCCCCTGACAACCGCAGAACTGGAACCCTAGACAGCTGCGGATTCCCAAGCGGAGGCTACTAGGCCGACGCAGCCATCTACCGACACCGGAGCAGAACTAGACACTGGTGCAACGGAAACACCTTCGGTTTCAGAAGGTGTCTTCAGACTGACTACACTCACCATTAAATCTTATGCTAAACGTAAAACTCCTTTATAACCAAAGAAAACTGTACATCAGTCCACAGTTCAAGGCCCCATGCCTAAGAAACAGATGCTTAAGATGGCTGAAGATTTGATTACCCTTATCAGGGGTTCCCATCCCTATCCTGATAAAAGACCAAGACAAGAGGAGGATTATGCATCCTCTGACCAGGTTTCTCTCTCCTCAGATTCTTCTGAGGAACAGGATTACACTTTTCTACCCTATGAAGATTGTAATGCTGAAGACTCTATTCCCTCAGCATCTCCCTCTGAAGACTACTCCTTTGGCGAAACCTTACATACCATGAGGGGAACATTTCCACTGGGAAGGTCAGGATTACACAGATTCTATGAAAAGGCTCCGAGAGTTCCTTTTACTACCCCAGCACAGACCTCTTGCTATCCCTCCTGTTCTAGATATTGTGGATGATGTTTACTTGGAGTCTAGTTTAAATCCAGACTCTCTTCCTCCTGCTCCAGCCAAACCAGACAGATACTACAGAGTACCTGACTCTCACAAATTCCTTTATAAAAGCCCTGTAGCTGACCCAGAAACAATTTCCCAGGGTCCTAAGGTAGCAAAAGCTTCTATGGCTAAAAACCCTGTGCCCTCTGAAAGGGATTCCAGAGCCCTAGATAGATGGGGAAAGAAAATATACACCTCAGCAACTCTGGCTATGAGAGCATTAAATTGCCAGTTTCACATGTTGAAATATCAACAATTCCTAATGTCTCAGTTAAAACAAAAAATGCGCACACATTCAGAACAGCCTGAATTCAAGGAAATGCAGGATCTGTTGCGTGCAGCTGAACAGGTGGGCAAACATACTTTGCAATGCGGATTTGATTCATTGGAAGCTTCTTGTAGAGCAGCTGTTACTGGCTCTGTCATACATAGACATGCTTGGTTAAAAGAACAAACCCTCCCTGACCATGTTAAAACAAAATTATTGGATGCACCTTTACAGCAGGATGTGTTTAGTGTCAAAGCAGAAGAGGTTTTAAAGAAAATGGAGGATAAGGCAAAGTCTATGCAAACGGTCAAGGATTTTTTGCAGGTACAACCCCCTCGTTTCAGCAGAAATTGGCCAACAAAAAACTGGTCCTTTCCAGCATCAGTCAAATCACAGAGGGGCAAATACAGATGCCCAAGGGGCAGAGGTCAGTCACAGGGCCCTTACAAACCTCGCCAATGGGGTTCCGCTACCCAGAGAGGAGGAGAAGACAGGCCCCAAGCTAGCAGAAGACAAACACAGACTCTATCCTCAAACTACCAAGCAAATCTCTCCTGGCAACTCCCTTGGGAGGAAAACTAGCATTTTATGCAGACAACTGGCACATCATCACAAAAGACTAATGGGTTCTAAACATTGTCTCTCAAGGATACCGATTCCACTTTCATACCTTGCCAAGGATCAAAGGAATGCCAAACCTGCCACCAAATCAATGGGCAGAGGCACAAAAACAAATTACAGCTCTCATGAACATGAGAGCCATTCAACAGGTACTTACACAGGAGCAAGGACAAGGATTTACTCAAGACTCTTCCTAGTCCCAAGAAAGGACAAAGCATGGAGACCCATTCAGGATCTTTCAGTTCTGAACACCTATCTGCAAGTACCAAAATTCAAGATGCTAACACTACAGCAGCTTCTTCCCATGCTGGGCAAGAATGCTTGGCTATTCACTTTGGACCTCAAGGAGGCATACCTGCATGTCCCTATCAGACAAAATTGCAGAAGATACCTCCACTTCATTGCAGGTTCAACGCATTATCAGTTCTCTGCACTGCCCTTTGGCTTATCTACTGCACCCAGGGTCTTCACAAAATGCCTGGCACCAGTAATTGCATACTGCAGACAAAGAGGAATTCAAATATACCCATACCTGGATGACTGCCTTATTCAAGCAGAAAGCAAGGACATTCTTTTAAAGCATCTGGCATTTGTCAAACACCTACTAAGTTGCCTAGGGTACACAGTAAATGAAAATAAATCAAAACTAGTGCCCTCACAAAACATATTCCTGGTGCCAGCTTGAATGCAACAGCCCAGATGGCTTTTCTCATGCCAGACAAGCAACGACAGCTGTTTTAATATTTCAAAATAATGGCAACAAAGACCCAACTCCCTGCAAGAAAAAATCTGCAGGCCTTGGGATTCATGGCATCTTGCATACTACTAATACCATTTGCAAAACTGCATATGAGGAAATTACAATGGTACCTGAAAAGTGTATGGACTCAGCACAGCCACAGCTTGGAAACAATGATACCACTCATTCCCTGCCTTCAACAGGAGTTTCTATGGTGGGTACAGGCATGTCACCTCAACAAGGGTCAGCCTTTCACCTCACCCACAGCCAGGCAAGCTATGACAACAAGATGCATCGGACTATGCCTGGGGAGCACACATGGCAGGGCAGTGCATTCAGGGCAAATGGACAACAGATCAGAGGCATCTGCATATCAATCAAAAAGAAATGCTAGCAGTACAGAATGCCCTTACAGCTTTCAAGGACCATCTACACCCAGGACAACTAATAATAAAGACGGACAATACCACAGTCATGTGGTACATAAACAAGCAAGGGAGCACACATTCCTACCCTCTATGCAGGCAAGCAATGACCTTGTGGTACACTGCACTGTCTTACCAGGTTCAATTACAAGCACAATTCCTGCCAGGAAAGAAAAACACATTGGTAGACGACCTAAGCAGAAACATCATGGATCCACACAAATGGAAACTAGATCCACAAGTATTTGCAATGATAGCTCAAAAATGGGGACGCCCAGACATAGATCTGTTTGCAAGCTCCCACAACCACCAACTTCAAAAATTTTGCACAAGGACCTTCCATCCACTAGCTTGGAAAGTGGATGCCCTCTCATTCAGTTGTAAAACATTAACAGTGTATGCCTTCCCTTCACTACCTCTTCTAGCAAAGGTACTGCTGAAAGTCAGATTAGAGAGGCCACAAATGATACTCATTGCACCAGACTGGCCACGCCAGCATTGGTACCCAATTTTAAGGAACATGGCCCACGGCCCACCATGGATTTTGCCACAAATTCCTCACCTGCTCACCCAGTGAGACCATCAGATTCTACACAGCCAGCTCAAGACTTTAAACCTGGCTGCATGGCAAATTACCTAAACAACCAGCCAACACCTTTATCCAAAGCTGTTATGGATGTCATTCTAGAGGCCAGGAGGCCCAGCACCAGGAAAACCTATTCAGACAAATGGAAAAGATTTTGCGCCTGGAACCAGGCTAAAGGCCTAAACCCCCTTGATCCAAACATCCCTCAGATTCTACAATATCTAACTGAGATGTTACACAAAGGACTTTCCTTTTCATCTATTAAGATCCACGCCTCAGCAATTTCAGCACATTACAGCACGGATCCTCCTTTATTCTCACATCCACTCTTAAGACAGTTCCTCAGAGGGGCTAAGAACTTAAGACTGCCAAGGAGAGCTCCAACACCTTTGAACTTAGTTCTGGAAAAACTTACACTGTCACCCTTTGAACCAGTTTTTTCAGCTGACTTAAAATTTATTTCATGGAAAACTGCCCTACTACTAGCAATAACCTCAGCTAGAAGAGTCTCAGAGCTACAGGCACTAATGACAGTGGAACCTTTCATCATTTTTCATCAAGACAGAGTCTCTCTACGAACTAATCCTTCCTTTATGCCAAAGGTGGTATCCAGTGTGGCCCTAAACCAAAACCATTCACTTGCCCACCTTCTTCCCAAATCCCCAGAGCAAAGGAGAAAGACTCCTGCACTCTTTGGACATTCACAGGCAATTACGTTACTACTTGGATAAAACTAAGGCTTTCAGAAAAACTGACCAGCTGTTTGTAGCCTATGCTACAGGATCACAAGGAAAAGCTGTCTCAAAACAGACCATTTCAAAATGGATAGGGCATTGCATACGTTTTTGCTACATTCATCATGGGAAACCAGTACCTGCTAACATTAGGTCCCACTCCACCAGGGCTACAGCTACATCAGCAGCCAACCAAGGACATTCTGGAAGCTGCTACTTGGAGTTCAGTGCACACCTTCAGCAAACACTATCACTTACCTCTATACTCTAAGACTAGAGTTGGTTTTGCCACTGCAGTTTTGCAGGGCTTACTGTCTGACTCCACCTCCCATCCTTAGCTTTGGGATTCAACCCAAGTGTGATGACTGCAGCAGGGTAACACGATGAACATAGTACAGTTTTGCACCTACCATAAATGTAGATGTTCGAGTGTTCACCCTGCTGCAGTCCAGGTTACCCTCCCTCCATCCCCTCTGAACTAGCTGAACTTATCTCTACCACTCTATCCTATACTACCTCTGTGGTGTATTTTCTTGTACCTAAGGGTTTTGTTTTATTTTTATATAGCTATATGTAGATATATATATATATATATATATATATATATATATATATATATATATATATATATATATATATATATATATATATATATATTTTTTTTTTTTTTTTCCCTACCTATTGGGGGCACCTGAAGAAAAACTGAAGAAAATGGCGTTGGATGCCTCTTATATACCCCTGGCGCAATGACGTCAGGGAAGAAGCGACAGCAACTGACACCAGACCAAGACTTTGGAATTCGGGCCGACTGCGGGACTGCCTGACTGCAGGATAACCCAAGTGTGATGACTGCAGCAGGGTGAGCACTCGAACATCTACATTTATGGTAGGTACAAAACTGTACTTTTCACCCAGAGATGCACTTATGCACAATTGGCCCCCCTGAGATTCTTTATGCCTTTCTTCTAATTCCAAAAGTTCTTCAGAAAGCAAAATTGTTAGTCACAAGCTGATCCTCATTGCCCCTTACTGGCCTCATCAGATATGGTTTCAGTTCCTTTGGCATTACCTGCAAGAGGAGCTTCGGATTCTGGACCCGGTTCCAGATTTCCTGACACATCAGTCTGGTTTTCTTCATCCCTCCATTCAAACTCTCAAGCTGACAGCTTGGTTTCTCCACTTCCAGTCCTAGCCAGGCTTCCGGATATTTCACCTCTGGTTCAACATATTTTAAAGTCTCTTCTCACAAACCAACTACTAGGAAACTTTACGCCAGTAAATGAAAGAGGTTCTCTTTCTGGGCTGAGCAAAATGACATTGATCCCTTTACAACACCAACTTCAAAAATGTTGGACGTCCTTGCCGAAACCTTTGAAAAAGGAGCAGCGGCTGCTACTATTCAAGTTCAGCTGGCTGCTATTTCCAATTTTCATGTGGGACTTTTAGGTTCTAACATTATGTCCCACAAGCTATGTAGGATCTTTTTGAAAAGTGTTAACCTATTAAGGCCTCCCATCCGAGAATCTGTCCATTCTTAGGATTTAAATTTAGTACTAGCGAATCTAATCCTTCCTCCCTTTGAACCAGCCACTTCTTGTCCAATAAAATTCTTATCATGGAAGACCCTCTTCCTGATTGCTGTTACGTCAGCTAGGCAGTTTTCCGAGTTTCAGGCACTTTCCATCCACCCGCCTTATATGATTTTTCACAAGGATGAAGCATCTCTTAGAACAAATCCTTCCTTTTTACTAAAAGTCTGTTCAGAGTATAATTTGAATCAGTCAATTGAATTCCCTGTATTCTTTCCAAATTATGGCAACAAGGCAGAGTATAAGCTTCATTAGTTGGATGTCCACAGGCAGTTACAATTTTATCTTCAAAGAACCAAGGATATCAGAAAATCAAATCAGCTGTTTGTATCCTTCTCACAGAGTAAGCAAGGCTCACCAGTTTCCAAAGTTACTTTTTCAAAATGGCTGTCCAGTACTATTACTTATGCTTATGAGTCTCGGAATGTGTCTGTTAAGGGAAAGGTAAGAGGACACTCTACTAGGTCCTTGGCTACCTCCATAGCTTTTCAAGCCAAGCTTCCATTAAATACCATTTGTGCAGCAGCAACATGGGCTACTCCCCATACCTTCATTAATCATTACAGAGTGGATATGGCCTCTTGGAACAGGGCATCTTTTGGTTCCATAGTTCTGAAGTCTCTTTTCCAGTGAGCCACCCAGGATGTAGGTGCTGGGGACGCTGTCCCAACCAGAAAGAAAGAGGGCAAGATGGACAGCATAACATAAAGAAGTTATGTTCTTACCATAACGTTCCATGTTTGTTGTCCTTTATCTCACCTTCCTTCTTGCATCCCTCCCTCCTTCCCCCATCCTGGATAATTGATAGGAGCTTCCATTTTGGCTGATTTGGCTGAGTTTCCTTTGCTTTTCAGCTGTTGGTATAGTCCTCATCAACATTGTTGTTCTGTTTTTTCAGTACAAGGAAGCAGTATTGTTTGGTTACCTCCTTTATTTGGAAATTTATAGTTCTGTCTAGTGGTTAGTTGTCACAAATGAGATCTGGGTAGCTACCACTAAGCATGCTGGGATAAGGGGCTAGCCTTGAGCCAGTAAGGACTCTTTGAGCTTTAGAAGTGGCCGAGTTGGAGCTGAGATCGGTTCTGAACCCAACCAGAAAGAAGGATGGTGAGATAAAGGACAACAAACATGGAACGTTATGGTAAGAACATAACTTCTTTTTTTCAATCCATAATCCATTTTGATCTCACAGTAAACACACAAAACTATATACACTTTTTCAAAAAGGGAAGTTGCTCCTCCATATAGGGGCAGTTGTCCCAAATAGACACCTATACCCACAGGCTTTACCTATTCTAAAGATATGATGTTATGTAGTCCTATTTCACCGTAATTCTTGCTGGATGAGTTCGGAGCTGATATTCAGCTCTGACTCGGCCGATACTAAAGCTCGAGAGCTTTTACTGGCTCGAGGCTAACCCCTATCCCATGGTGCCTCACGGCAATTCCCCAGATCTCATTTGCCACAAAAGCTTCGAGGTTGTCTCCTTACTGGCTCATTGGCAAAGTAGTAGATTTATTTACTAAATATTGTCCTTTCTCCACCTTTTTCTTCCTCTTTACATTTTTATAGTTAATAGCTTTGTTGTGTAATTGTTCTGAGTGTTTGACCCCTATTTTCCCCCATAGGATTGTATGGCCCATTTCAGTATGAGGGCCGTAGTTGCCCATTTAAGTAAGAGGGCCTTTCCTCCCTGTGTGTTTCTTCAAAAAAAAAAAAAAAAAAAATTTATAATAAACAGTAGTATCTTCCTTTCTATCTTTACTGTTCTTGTTGGTATTGTTACCTCAGTAGATAGTAATTTTAGTATAGTTAGTATTGTTTTCTTTCTAGCTAGATAATAGTTTGTTCCTGTTTGCATGTAAGGAAAAGGACCGAGAACATAAGGACCATCGCCCTTCGGGGTTTAAAAAATGTGATAAATGTTCACAAAAGATGTTTTTGACAGGCAGTCACACTAGTTGTGTGTACTGCCTAGGTGAAACTCACTTGCAAGAGCCCTGTACCTTTTGCCATGCCTTCAGTACCACGGTCTTGAATGAGAGAAAACGTAAACTGATTGATAGGGGTCCTATGACCAGTTCCTTCCAGGAACAGCTGGAACTTGGTCAGACAGCTCCTAAGACTTCTAAACGTATATCCTCGGCTCCAGTTTTGGAGTTGTTGAAAAAGTCCAAAGCGTCGGAGCCAAGGAGTTCTTGCTCCAATTCAGCTTCTTCTCTATCGGTACCGTCTGTCTCTTTGGTGCCGAGGCAACCTTTGGTACCGAGACAATTACCTGACATTGACCCTGTCTCACCTACTTTGAGATCTCGTATTTTGGAGAGGAGGAGATCTCCTGTCTCCACCTGATCTTCCAGGACACTCTCTGATGAGGACATCGAGCGGGTGGTGAAGAGGTTACATTCAGATCCAGCTCTGGCAAAGAAATTGGCCCCTCCAGACCCAAAGGCTTTGGAGCTGACCCTTTTGCAAACCGCTGCTCCTCCTCCAACTGCTTCGCTCTTGGAGCCAATCACTTCAGGTTCTTCGGTGTTGGATCCGTTGGTTCTGGGGATCCTCCCTGCTTTCTGGGAACCGATTACTCTATCCTCAGTGGCTCATTCTGGAGCAGAGGGATCTGGGAGCCGACACTCTCAAGTCGATTCTGAGGGGGATAGTCACCCTGGATTTTCTTCGGAACCGACCCTCCCTCTCTGTGCCTCAGCACGACTCAGCTCGGTTCCCACATCTGCTTCGGAGCCATTCCCCCTTGCTCGGAGCCGACCATCCATCTCCTCAAAGCAGAGGTCTTTTTCGGAGCAGGGGGAAAGGCTTTTGAAGCAATAGAGAAGGCTTTATCCTCTGCAAAAGCCATACCTTTGGAACCTATGTCCCACCAGCAGCAGGCAGCAACCTCTTCTCCCCTGCCACCCCCACAGTGTAGGGAACCAGAGACCCAAGCAGCCGCAATTGGAGGTGCCCCCTCTTCCGAGACCTCCCCAGATTATCCAACTAAAGAGCTCTCTCGGACGAGACTTTGTAAGAGGAAGCATGTTGACTCACCTGAGTCTGTCACTTCTGACACTGATTTGGAGGAATCAGAAGGGTCCCCTACATCCCCCTCTGAGGATGTCTCTTTTTCTGACATCCTAGAAATCCTTAGACAGAGGAGTGACTGGAAGACCTCTAACCCTACTGAGGACAAAGTGTATCTTAAGGCCTTTGGTTCTCGACCTTCCACCTCCTAGGTGACACCGCCTTATGACCAGCTCTTAGGGGTCATATTGCGGGACGCCTGGACCTCCCCAGACACAGTGGAGCCTGTCCTGAGGAGGCCAAACAAATTCATGACTGCACCAGAAGATAAGTCCTTTCTTACCAAAGAAGTTCCTGTTGATGCTGTGGTGGTAGCAGTGGCCATCATGAAGGAATTGTCTGAAACATCTTCTAATATCAATCCTCCTAACAAGGAGTCCAGGAAAATGGATAGGTATATGAAGCTTATCTTCTCTTCAGCGGCATTTACTCTAAGATCGCTGAATTACCTTACCCATTTCACTCGACTTCAGAGAGATCTCCTGAATGAGTTATGAGATGCCCTTCAGGGTTCAGTAGCTCCGGCGTCCATGGATAAGGTTTCCGCGCAGCTCTCCACCCTTATGTCGATAGCTAACTCCTCCATGAGGCTGATATCGTATGCAGCGGATAGAGCAAGTAGGGTAGCTGCAGCAGGAATCTCTCAGGAGACATTCTTGGATGCGTCTTTGTAACTTCACGGAATCCTTTAAGTCTTCCTTCACCAATGTCCCCTTTGATGGTTCATCTCTTTTTGGACCTCAGGTGAAAGAGACCTTGACCAGGTGCGAGCAGGAAGGGAAAACCTTATCTGCTGTCTGAGTTCTTTTCTTCCTCCCATCTAGACCCTATGCCAAGGGTAATACAAGAAGAAAAAATGTGGTTCCATAAATCCCAAAAAGGTTTTCCCGCAGGCACAAGTTCAATCCCTCCCCTAGAGGCAGAGGAGGAGGATATAATGGAAGACACCGTCCTCACGGCAGAGGAGGTCTGCAACACCAGGGAGATTGAGAAACCTTCTCTGATCGTCCCTTCCATCGCCCCTGAGGGGTTGCCCGACTGTCCGTCTCTGGAGACAGTCGGGGGTCGTCTATTGCTGTACTAAAGCACCTGGCTAAACATTTCACAAGATCGTTGGGTACAGACCATAATATCCAGAGATTATCTGATCCACTTTGTTTCCGATCCCCCAGTAAACCGGTCTCTACCAGATGTGCCACCCATTCAACTAGACCATGCAACATCAGAGGTCATCTCGTTGCTGCAAAAAAGAGTCATCCAAGAAGTCCCCACAGAGCAAAAAGGATCCGGGACTTATTCTCGATTCTTTTTAGTTCCAGAAAAGACAGGAGACTGGAGATCAGTTCAAGATCTCAGCAGACTGAACAAGTCCTTACAGAAATCGAAGTTCCGAATGATCACTCTGCAGTCGATATTTCCCTTTATTGGAAAAGACAATTGGATGTGCTCAGTAGATCTTCAGGACGCGTACTACCACATCAAAGTGGACAGGCTCTCCAGAAGACACTCGCGCTTCCTGCTGGGAGCCAGGCATTTTCAGTTCCAAACACTGCCCTTTGGCCTCACTACTGCCCCCAGAGTGTTCACCAAATGCATGGCAGTGGTAATGTCTCACCTGAGACGTCAAGGATTCCAGGTGTTTCTGTACCTAGACAACTGGCTCCTCACTGCTACCACCAAGCATTAACTCATCAGAACCAGGGACAAGACTCTATCCTTGTGCGCCAGTTTAGGCATCACAGTCAACCTAAAAAAATCAGCCTTATCTCCTTCGCAGCACATTGTATTCTTAGGCTCAGACTCAACCACCATGTCAGCAAGACTAACACCAGAAAGAGTAGAATCACTATGCAACCTAGTCATATCCTTGCTAAACAATCACAAAGTTCAGGCTAGGGTAGTCCAAGTCCTAGGGACTATGGCTTCCTCCATTCTATTAGTTCCTCTAGCCTATCTACGCATGAGAGTACTTCAGTGGCTACTATTTGCCCAATGGTCAATGCAGGATCTTCCCTTGTCTCATCAGATTCTTATCACAAACACCTGCAAGAAGGATCTGACATGGTGGTTGCATACAAAACAACTTCTCTCAGGTCGTCTACTTGTTCCTCCCCAAGAGAAGGCAGTTTTGACCATGGATGCTTCTCAGATGGGGGGGCATTATCTGGGAATGACGGTCCAAGGTACTTGGCAGAACCATGAGAACCACTTGCATATCAATGTTCTGGAGATGAGAGCAGTGCTATATGCGTTGCAAGCACTTCACAGCTCTCTTCCCACTGGGACAATTGCGATTCAGTCAGACAACATGTCTGTTGTGTGGTACATAAACAAACAAGGGGGAACCAAATCTTATTCGCTTTGCCGAGAGGCCTTAAGAGTTTGGAAATGGGCGATGCACACTCAACGCTTTCTGGTAGCAGTGCACATCCCAGGAAAATCCAGTGTGATAGCAGACAAACTCAGTCGAGCAATTCTGATGCCTCACAAGTGGTCCCTGAATGCAGAAGTTGCGAAAGAGATCTTTCACAGATGGGGCCAGCCTTGCTGACCTATTCACCACACTACTTTGCCCTAATTCCCCATCCGGGGATGCTGTAGTCCATGATTGGCCCCTGGGAATCCTTTATGCCTTCCCACCCTTTCCTCTCATTCTGAAGCTAATACAGAAAGCAAAACAATTGAGAAGTACCCTGATCCTCATTGCTCCTTAATGGCCTCATCAAGCCTGGTTTCCCTTCCTGTAGCCCTATCTTTTGGAGGAACCATGGATTCTGGAACCATCTCCAGACCTCCTAATTCATCAGTCGAGGCAGTTCCATCCAACCATCCACACCCTAAAATTGACAGCATGGCTGCTCCAGTTCCACAAATAGCCAGGTGCGTTTCCCTCTCACCTTCAGTCATACACATTCTGATTTCTTCCCATAAGCCTTCTACTCGGAAGTTATACTCCTGCAAATGGAAAAGGTTCTCTATTTGGGTTGTAAACCAAGGCTTAGATCCCTATGAAGCTCCTATAGAATCTTTTTTGTCCTTCCTTGCGTCCATTTTTCATGAAGGAGCTGCAGCCGCTACAGTCAGAGTTCAGTTAGCTGCCATCTCTAATTATCATTTTGGCTTCATGGGAAATCCCATCATGTCCCACTCTTTGTGAAAAACCTTTTTGAAGGGAGTTCTCCTTCTCAGGCCTCTAATCAAACAACCACCAGAACCCTGGGACCGATTTCCTGTTTGGATGTCCCCAGTTTTATCTGGGTTTATATCGGTATTTTGTGGTCGTTTGGATTCAGGACTTAGTGACTACTTTTTTCTTTTTTTCTTTTCTATATGGCGGGACATTTCATGAGGACTATATATCTGCAAGTATTTATCAACGGCTCATTATTTTATGTTTGTTAACTGCTTGATATCTTGTATGGTATCATATTTATGACAAATTCAGATAATTGTTTAATCTGGTTTGCCAGTTGTTTTCAAGCAATTTTCAATTCTCGTGTTATGTACTGCTATTATTATTATTATTATTGATAGGGTAGGGGCCATACTCTTCATTATTGCATTAGACATGTTATTAGTCTGTTCTTTTGAATAACATTTAGGTATCAGTACATTTTACATGTGTTGTTGTTGGCCAAACTTTGGGTTTGTCCCTTCGGGGCTTACTTTTTAAGTTGGCCTCCATAACAGTTGTTTGCAGGTGGAACAGCTTATTACATGTAAAACTGGTGGGCTTTTGAGCTCATTTGTTTCATATGTCATTTGATATGCATTCTATATGTATCATATTTCTATCTTTGTATATGATGGTGTGGAGTTAGTGGGTGATAAGTGTGTAAGTCTTGTTCCCCCCACTTTGTCTCTTGGCCTTTTTGAGGTTTGGGTTATCTCTCCTTTATTGGCGGTATGTCTTATGTGATATATTCCTTGGGGGTTACACCTGTAGGGACCATTTGGTTTATCTAACTGTTTTGGTTTATAATTAGCATATCGGATACTCTTTTTTACTTAATGGTTTTGGACATCAAGACAGTTCTTCTGAATATATTTTATTTTGTTTTTTCACCACTGACCAAGGATACACATATATTTTTTCATATCTGTGATTAAAGATACACACATATATATATTTTTATACCAGTTGTGTTGGTTTGAATATAGATTTCTGGCCCCTTTTTATTATGTAGTATGGAGCTTTTTGTAGGCTCAATACAAGCTTTTTTCAAAGCTTGTTGGCTATAATAGTATCTAATTGGGGCCTTGATTTTTGATATTTTTGATCATATATGGTTCTCCCTGTGGTCTAGGAAGTGGAATAATAAGGTAGTTACATGGTGTCACCTAATTTGGAGTATTGGTATTTAATATTTAAGGTTGGTTACATGAACTATGCACTTTAGTATACTGATTGTCCAACCATTTGTTTATGCAATATATTCAGGGTGGAATCTATATTGCTCACATATGTTATATATAATGTTTGCATCTGGTATTGAATTTGTGTTTATTTTTGGTCAGGGATTGAATTAGCAAATCTCATTAAGGGTCTGTGTTCAGACTCTGAGGATCTAGGTATTTTTGGCCTAGCCTCAGATTCGGGTGATGCTGTTCCTGGTGTCCGGGATCCTATCCAGGATTCTAATTTAGCTTTTGCCAAATTGACCAAGGATCTTATCTTTCTTCGTAAAAATGTTTGGCATCTAAAATTATTTCAGGCCCATCAATGTAGAAAAATAGTTCCTAGAGGACTTAGGGTTAGGATTCAACCTATGGTGGTGGAACCGGATGAATGTCTTCTCACACAATGGGCGGAGGCCCAGAAAAATGTTTCTATGACTTTTGTGAATCTTTTGAGTAGTTTCTATGAGAGGAAGGTTGAGCAACAAATTACCAATGTATCATTGATTAGTAAAACTGGAGGTTTACTCCACACTTTCTTGTTATAAAGATAATATTGGAAAACTTGGCAAGGAATTGGCCATTTTGGACTTAGGTTTGAAGGATAAAAAGGTTAAGAAATTTACTAGGGATGTGGGAGACTATGATAGGGGGAATCCATTTGATTTGCGACCTAGAGTCAAATTTGATATGCCCATAAATTCATCTAAGAGAATGAGAGCTATTCGGCCAAAATTTATTCTGAAGAAAAGGAGTAGGGAGTCCCCGCCATCTGGCGAGGACTCCTCCTCCAATACTGAATGGGAGGATACTCATATCAGTGCCTCTCCTGTTTCCAAGAGGAATAATTTAGAAACAGGTTTTATTGGAAAGACCCCTTTAGGCACAAGTCCCAGAGACGAGGGGGGAGGAAGCATCCCAAACCCAGATGGGCTGGGGGACATCCTTCAACAGATGACCAGGATTTAGCATTTAATGTTAATAATGTGCACAACGTTTTCTCAGTGTTATTGGATGATCAACAAGTTGATTTATTGAATAAAGGACTAAGTTTTGTCCCTGGGTTTTTTGTCCAAGAACATTTTTTTTGCGGAGGATGTGGTCAAATTTTGCCGAAATTTGAATTTGAAATGCTATTTTCATGGGACTGATAATGGTGCTTCTGAGTCTAGGGAATTCCGCTTCAGGTCCGCCAGGTTCAGGCCACCCATGCAACCCATTGTCCAAACATTTCAAAATGCTGTCCTTAAAGATTTACATTTATATTTATATAAACAGGACAGGATTGAGGATAATTTGGATAAAAATCAGAGAATATGTTTGGAGAAACTGATCAACAACAAGGAGATTGTTGTTCTCTCAGCGGATAAAGGAGGAGCAGTGGTGGTCCAGGATCTGGAGGACTATGAAGCTGATCGCCAGTTATCCAACCATAATCATTATCAAGAAATGCAGGTGGATCCCACTATGCAATTTAAAAAGGATGTTCACAAGTTTTTGGATATGGCTAAAGAGGAGGGCATCATTAATGAAGTGTGTCATCAACTTAAGGTTGATATTCCTAGCAGGCAATATATCTATTTTCTCCCAAAAATCCATAAAGATCCCATAAGACCGCCCTGGAGACCGATTGTATCAGGTAGGGGCTCCCTTACGAAATCCCTTTCTGAATTTCTTACACTATATTTAAAACCGCTTTTGGTACATATACGTTCCAGAATTCAGGATACTACACAGTTCCTTTCTATTATCTCTGAGACCAAAGTAGAATCCCGTTGTTTTTTGTGCACCTTGGATGTCACCTCCTTATACACTAGTATTCCCCACTGGGCAGGACTTTTGGCCCTGCAATATTGGTTGGACAAGGCTAATATTTACAAGCCTGGTTTTAATACCCTCTTGGTATGTATGACTGAACAGGTCCTGATTCATAATGTGTTCTTTTTTTAAGGACAGGTGTTTCTGGCAGTCTCAGGGCACTGCCATGGGGGCTTCTTTTGCCCCCATTTATGCAGATTTATTTTTGGCATATGTGGAAGATAAGGTGATTTATGACATCAGTCACAATATTTACATCAACGAGATGGATATTTGGAGGAGGTATCTTGATGACTGCTGGATGGTGTGGAGAGCTAATGATGGATTCCTTTTGGAATTCCTAGAGTATTTAAATGGCAATATATGGGGGATTGAGTTTAAGTTGACCTTTTCTAGGTCTGAAATTACGTTTTTGGATGTTTTTGTAAAAAGAACTGATACCAACACTCTTGAGAGTGAGATATGTGGAAAAGTTCCTCATTTCAATACTTTATTACATGCCACTAGTTTCCACCCCCAGCATGTCATCAAGAACATTCCCAAGTCCCATTTCCTTCGTGTGAAAAGGATTTGTTCCAGCTCTTCCACATACGACCATTACAAGAGGGACCTTATTTCGAGGTTTAGAAGTAGGAGCTATTTAGGGGGTGACATCACGAGGGCCAGTCGTTTTGCAAATCAGCAAGATAGAATTGATTTATTAACTTATCAAAATCGGGATCATGCTAAGTCGGACTTGCTTAGATTGGTAACAACTTATGGGAGGAATACAGTTGGATTTGTGAACATTATCCGTAAGCATTGGCATTTGTTAAAATCGGATAATGTCTTAGAGAAATATATAGGGGACCGGTGTTACTATTCATTTCGTAAAGGGCGGTCTTTGGGTTCTCTTTTTAGTCACTACAAGAGGATTTATCATAGGGATACATGTTCAACCACTCAAGCTAATCTATTTGCAGGCTCTTTATTTGGATGCTACCCATGTGGTCATTGTACCTACTGCCCTAGGGTGTTAAAATGCCGGACCTTTTCCTCACAAAATTGTCCACAAGTTTATGATGCATTATGTTTTTCCAATTGCAGTACTTCTTGGGTGATTTATTTGGCCCAGTGCAATTGTCGAGCTTTTTATGTTGGACAAACTTCCCGTCCTTTTAAGGTCAGGATAGGGGAGCATCTTAGTTATATTAAAAACAAAAAGGGGTCCAGTTCTTTATATAAACATATTTCTAAACACCCTACGGGCAATTTTTGTTTTATGGTCATTGATCACATTAAGGAAGACACGTACAATCTCATGTTTTACATGATAGACTCACCTTCAAAGAGAACATGTGGATCATCAAACTAGGGGCTCTTTTTCACCCTGGTTTGAATGATCATTTTTGAAGCATCCACTTTATATGTCTGTTATATTGGGTTTTTTTAATATATTAATTTATATATTTTTGGGACATTTGTGTTTATTTTTACTACCTTTCATGTATTAATGAACCAGTGCATTATTAATTGATGCACTAGAGGGCACTTCATGCATTCCATACGAATTTTGTATAAGTTGGAAGACAGCATGTTAGGTTTTGTCTTCATTTTCTGCATCATGTTTGGTTGCTGATGAAGGCTTTGCCGAAACCGGTACAACCATTTTGGTGTACGGTTATGTTTCTTTGCTGTCTTGAAGTCTGAAATAAAACAACTATCGCCTGTGAAAAAAACAAAAAAACAACCATGTTCGTGTACGGTTATGTTTCTTTGCTGTCTTAAAGTCTGAAATAAAACAAGTATCGCCTGTGTCATGGAGTGGAGTGCTGGCTCTTTTTTTCACTCAGGTACTACAGAGTACCTGACTCTCTCAAATTCCTCTTCAAGGATCCTTCTGTGGATCCAGAGACCATTTCCCATGGACCAAAAGGCATTAATGTTACTGCTGCCAAAAATCCTACCCCTTCTGATAGTGATTCTAGAGTCTTAGACAGATGGGGTAAGAAGGTATACACTTCTGCTACTTTGGCCATTAGGGCTTTAAATTGCCAGTTTAATATGCTAAAGTATCAGCAGCATATTATGGGACTACTTAAAGAGAAAATGATGTTGATTCCTGACTGTGCTGAACACAAAGAATTGCAAGATTTAATGCATTCTGCAGAACAAGTTGGTAAACATACTTTGCAATTTGGTTTTGATGGTTTAGAAACATCTTGCAGGGCTGCTGTCACTGGGTCTGTACTTAGAAGGCATGCTTGGCTTAAGGAACAAAACTTGCCAGATCATGTTAAAGCTAGGTTACTGGATGCTCCCTTAAACCAAGACTGCCTTTTTGGCAACAAAGCAGAAGTCGTCCTCAAAAGGATGGAGGAAAAAGCTAAATCTATGCAAACGGTTAAAGATTTCCTACAAGTACAGCCTCCCAGATTCAGTAGGTATTGGTCTTCAAAGAACTGGTCATTTCCAGTCCCTTCCAGACCTTCCCAGTTCAAACTCGGGAACAGCAGACCACCTAGGCTACAGTCTCAGGCTATGCACAGACCTAAGCAGTGGGGGGCTCCCAATTCCATAGCAGGGAGTAGTAAGTCACCCCCCCACGGAAAAATAGCACAATGACTTAACCTTAACCTTTCGAAGCTCTGCTCAACTACATGCTCCCTTAGGAGGAAAACTCGCCCTGCATGCAAAAAACTGGGAACTCATTACCCAGGACCAATGAGTTTTGAACACGGTCTCCCAAGGATACAGATTCCACTTCCACACACTACCAACCCCAAATGGTTGGCCAAACCTACCCGCAAATCAATGGGTGGAGGCCCAACAACAGGTTCTCTCTCTTCTCAGTATCGGAGCTATTCAACCTGTCCCAGCAGAACAAAGGGGACAAGGTTTTTATAGAAAGACTTTTTCTGGTACCCAGAAAAGACAACTCCTGGCATCCTATCCTGGACCTCTCTATTCTCAACACCTTTCTGGTAGTTCCAAAATTCAAAATGGTAACTCTTCAACAGCTTCTTCCTATGCTAGCCAAGGATGCCTGGCTGGCAACCCTAGACTTAAAGGAAGCTTACCTGCACATCCCAATAAGGGGATCTTGCAGGAAATACCTACGATTCAGAGCAGGCTCCATGCATTGTCAGTTCTCTGCACTTCCCTTTGGCTTATCTACTGCACCCAGGGTATTCACAAAGTGTCTAGCTCCAGCCATTGCATTTTGCAGGCAGAAAAATATTCATATTTACCTATACTTGGACGATTGTCTGATTCAGTTAGAAAGCCAGGACTTGCTATTACAACACTTGGCATTCGTAAAGAAACTTCTAACCTCACTGGGGTACACCATCAACAAAAAGAAATCTCACCTAGTACCCTGCCAACAGATTGTATTCCTGGGAGCAAGCTTGAACACAACTTCCCAGATGGCATTCCTCACTCCAGAGAAACACGTTTATTTGACAGCCTACTTCAAACTTTTGGCCTCAAAACTCCAGCTATCTGCAAGGAAATGGGGTTCATGGCCTCTTGCATTTTACTAATTCCATATGCAAGACTACATATGAGTAAACTCCAGTGGTATCCAAAAAGCTTATGGTGTCAGCATTCTCAGGACCTGGAAACAATGATTCCCATCATTCCTTGTCTAAGGACTATGCATGGGGGGCTCACATGGCAGGGCAGTGCATTCAGGGCAAATGAAACCTGAGACAGATGCACCTGCATATCAATCAAAAAGAAATGTTAGCTGTACAGAATGCTCTAACAGTCTTCAAAGACCATATTCTTCCAGGACAACTGTTGGTAAAGACAGAGACAACACCACAGTTATGTGGTACATAAACAAGCAGGGGGGAACCCACTCATACCCTCTTTGCAGACTAGCCATGGCTCTGTGGAATACAGCCTTGAGCTACCAAGTACCTACAAGCTCAATTTCTGCCATGCAAACTAAATTCACTGGCAGATGACTTAAGCAGAAATCTGATGGATCCACATGAATGGAAACTAGAACCCAAAGTATTCAACCTCTTGAGGAACAAATGGGGGGCTTCAGAGGTAGACCTGTTTGCCTCCCCTCAGAACTACCAGTTGAACAAATTCTGCACAAGGACTCCCCACAGTCAAGCTTGGAAAGTGGATGCCCTGTCCTTTACCTGGGAAAGCCTCTCGGTTTATGCCTTTCCCCCTCTGCCTCTCCTCTCGAAGGTTCTGCTAAAGATCAAACAGGACAAGCCAAGGACAATACTGATTGCACCAGACTAGCCACGCCAGCAATGGTACCTCCTCTTGCACAGTATGACACTGCTGTAACCATGACACCTGTCTCAGACCCTTTCCCTGCTGTCCCAGCAGGCGGGCCAGATTCTGCACCTTCAGCTTCAAACCCTGAACCATGCAGCTTGGCTAATTCCCTAAGCTCACCTCTAACAACCCTCAGTAAGCAGGTGCTGGATGTCATTCTTGAGGCAAGGAGACCTAGTACTAGAAATTCCTGCTCAGAAAAGTGGAAAAGACACTGTTCCTGGAGCCAGGCTCAGAGGATGGGCACAACGGTGCACAGCTTACCTCGTATTCTAAATTATTTAATAGAAATGCTCCACAAGGGCCTAACTTTCTCTTCAATTAAGATTCATGCCTCTGCCATTTCAGCATATTATAATACTGAGCCACCCCTCTTCTCGCATCCCCTGCTAAAACAATTCCTTAGAGGCGCCAAAAATTTAAGACCCCCCCAGGAGAGCTCCCACTCCAGCCTGGTACCTTAACTTTGTATTGGAAAAACTCACTCTCCCCCCCCCCTTTGAACCAGCTGCAACAGCAGAGTTGAAATTCCTTTCTTCTAAAACAGCCCTCCTTCTAGCCATCACTTCTGCAAGAAGAGTGTCTGAACTACAGGCCCTCATGGCAGTGGAACCCTTCATTATCTTCCGTGTGGACAGGTTTTCCCTCAGGACTAATCCATCCTTTATGCCCAAGGTGGTGTCTAGTGCGTCTCTAAACCAGTCCATTCATTTACCTACCTTTTTCCCTAATCCTCAAAATAAGGGGGAAAGGATACCGCATTCTCTGAGTGTGCACAGACACCTTAGATTCTGTTTGGACAGAACTATGCCTCAGAAAATCTGAACAGCTGCTAGTTGGCTTTGCTGCAGGGGCAGAGGGGAAGGCCATTTCAAAGCAAATCATTTCCAAATGGATAGCCCATTGCATTCATTTCTGCTACAAGCACCATGGAAAACATACCCCACAGGGGATAAGATCACATTCCACCAGGGCTGCATCTACCTCTGCGGCTTTTTTCAGAGAAGTCCCTACCAGGGACACACTAGAAGCTGCTACCTGAAGCTCTGTACATATCTTCACCAAGCATTACCACATGCCTCTCTTTTCTAAATCCAGAACTGGATTTGCCACTGCAGTCTTGCAGGGCTTAATAGCTGGCCCTAATGCTCTTTAACGTCCTCCTCCCTTCCTTAGCTTTGGGAATCAACCCAAATGTGATGACTGCAACAGTGAAACATGAAGAACATAGTACAGATGTGTACACTTACCATAAATGTAGATGTTTGAGTGTATTCACTGTTGCAGTTTTGGTTACTCTCCCTCCAGCCCCCTGACTTCTCTTGGCTCTACCTTTCCTTCTTGTTTGGTATATTTATTTTTTCTGGTGTATTTGCTTTTTGATGGCGGTGTACCATACTATATAATTGCTTCCTGTTGTGGGGGCACCTGACTTCTGGGGCAAGAAAAACTGATGTAAGGGCGTCGGCTGCATGTTTTATACCCCTGAAGACCTGACATCATGGAAGAAGCGACAGCATCCGACGCAGAAATCCGAAGACTCTGGTATTCAGGCCGGCTGAGGGCTACCTGCAGGCAGATAACCCAAATGTGATGACTGCAACAGTGAATACACTCGAACATCTACATTTATGGTAAGTGCACACAACTGTACTTTCACAAGTGCCGGTCGGCCGACTCCTGAATTTTTCGTTTTCGAGTTTCAGACCTGAAGTCTTCAAAAAGATGATAAGTACCCTGTTGGGGATCCTTTTTTCTTGTCCTAACTGGTGTCAGAAAAAAATAACAATCGTCTTGCCTGTGGAAAACAAGTACCTCATAGAGATTTTCATTCTTACTGCATCACCTGTTTAGGCCCAGACAACGACGTCCCTCGCTGTTGGTTTTGTGCCTTGTTCAACACCCAAACTATTCATCGTCGGGCTATTTTTGTAGCTAAATACTTTCAGTGTTCTTCGTGTTTCACTGTTACAGTCATTACATTTGGGTAATCTGCTTGCAGATTGCCCTCAGTTGGCCTGATTAACAAAGTCTTGGGTCCTGTGTTGGTTGCTCTCTCTTCTTCCATGACGTCAGGTCATCAGGGGTATAAAACATGCAGCCGACGCCATTACATCAGTCTTTCTTGCCGCATGGTGCCTGAAGCAGAAGCAGTTCGTGAGTGCCGGTCAGCCGACTCCTGAAATTTTCATTTTCGAGTTTCAGAACCGATGTCTTCAACTAAAAAGCTAAGTAGCCCATTGGGGAAACTTTTTCTTGCTCCTTACCAATGTCAGTAAAAGTAATTGCATTACTTGTGGGAAGCAAATACCTCCTAAGGATTTTCATTTGTACTGCATTCCTTGCCTAGGCCCTGAGCACAACATACCTTGCTGTCGGTTTTGTGCTAAATTTAATCAACGCACTATTAAACGTCGATATATTTTTGCTTCTAAATATTTTGGATCACGCTTTAATTATCCAGAACTGTCGTCGGTTAGCAATCCGACTACCAGATTACCTAAAAAATGTAAAGAAAAAGACAGACAGGCCGTCGAGGTCCAAAACTGACGATGATGCTTCTCCTAAGCCAGTCGCCAGTTCGCCGATACTCAGTGAGGTGCATTCGCAGCCCCTTATACCCACTACTTCTGATTCACAGGCCTCTACTGAGACCCATTCGGTGTCCGGTATGCCACGAGATGCTTCAATTATGGAACCCATGGATGTCTCTAACTTAGATGGGTCCAGAGCCGCTGTGCAGGCACCGGCTTCTGAGGGTGTTTTCAGGCCTACAGATTTGGATATTAGACCAACGCCATCTTCAAAACCAAGGCCAAAATTTAAATCTATGTCTTAAAAACCAACGCCTTGGCCACATGTGCAGGCCCCTATGCCTAAAAAACAAATTATCAAAATGGCTGAAGGTTTAATTACTCTGATCAGGGGTAGCCAACCCCCCCCCCCCCTTCTAAGAGGCCTAGGCAAGAGATTGATTATGAATCTTCAGAACAGGGTTCTATTTCTTCTGACTCTCCTAGTGAACAGGATTTGTCTATTCCTACTTATGAGGACTCTGATGCAGAAGATTCCATTCCTTCTGCTTCTCCCCCTGAGGATTTTTCTTTTGGGGAAACTTTACATACCTTACGGGAACATTTCCATTAGGAAGTCAGGATTTCTCTGAATCCAAAAAGAGGCTTAGGGATTTTCTTCTTCTTCCTCAACATAGGCCTTTTGGCTATACCTCCTGTCCTAGACATTGTTGATGTTTTTTTCAGAATCTAGTATGGCTCCTGATTCTCTGCCTCCGGCTCCTTGTAAGCCAGACAGATACTACAGGGTTCCTGACTCCCACAAATTCCTTTTCAAAAATCCTATTGCAGATCCGGAAACCATTTCTCAGGGTCCTAAGGAAATTAAGGCCTCTACTGCTAAAAATCCTACCCCTTCTGATAGAGATTCCAGGGCACTGGATAGATGGGGTAAGAAAGTTTACACTTCTGCAACCTTAGCAATCAGGGCTTTAAACTATCAGTTTCATATGCTTAAATACCATCAACATATCATGGGACTGCTTAAACAGACAATGATGTTAATCTCTGACTGTATGGAAAATAAAGATTTACAGTATTTATTGCATTCAGCTGAACAAGTTGGAAAACATACTTTGCAATGTGGTATTGATTCTTTGGAGGCCTCTTGCAGGGCTGCTGTAACTGGCTCTGTGCTAAGAAGGCATGCTTGGCTCAAAGAGCAAACTCTGCCTGATCATGTTAAAGCAAAATTGTTGGATGCTCCTTTACAACAGGACCATCTCTTTGGTAATAAGGCTGAAGAGGTTTTAAAAAAGATGGAAGGCAAAGCTAAATCTATGCAAACTGTGAAAGATTTCTTACAAGTGCAACCTCTAAGATTTAGTAGGCACTGACCTACTAAGAACTGGTCTTTTCCAGTTCCTTCGAGAGCCACTCAAGTCAAACCCAGACATTCCAAAGGCTCCAGGTTTCAGTCACAAGGGACTTTTAGAACAAAACAATGTGGTGCCTCCTCCTCCAAATCTGGAAGCAACAAGGCACCTCCCTATGGTAAGCAGTCTCAATGACTTCCCTCTACACTTACCAAACACTTATCTTTCAACCGCCCTTTTGGGGGAAAACTGGCACTTCATGTAAGAAACTGTCAACTTATAACCCATAACAAATGGGTTTTAAATATAGTATCCCAGGAATACAGATTTCATTTCCATACGTTGCAAATCCCAAACGGATGGCCAGACCTGCCCCCAAATCAGTGGGCAGAGACCCAGAAGCAAGTACTGTCTCTCATGAACATGGGAGCTATTCAACCAGTCCCAGAAGAGGAAAAGGACAAGGTTTCTATTCAAGACTTTTCCTGATACCCAGAAAAGACAAATCATGGCGTCCAATTTGGACTTATCTATTCTAAACACATTTCTGGACATTCCAAAATTCAAGATGCTGACTCTTCAACAGTTACTTCCTATGCTAGGCAAAGATGTCTGGTTGGTGACTCTAGACTTAAAAGAGGCTTACCTGCATATCCCAGTCAGGGAATCTTGCAGAAGATACCTCTGCTTCAAAGCAGGCCATTTGCATTACCAGTTCTCTGCACTGCCCTTTGGCTTATCTGCTGCGCCCAGGGTATTCACAAAGTGTCTGACTCCAGTAATTGCATTTTGCAGGCAAAGAAATATTCAGATATATGCATACGTGGACGATTGTCTAATTCAGGCAGAAAACAGGGACATTCTTCAAAAACGTCTGACGTTTATAAAAAAGGTTCTAACTTGTCTAGGGTACACCATAAACGAAAATAAATCACAACTGGTACCCTCTCAAAAAATTACATTCCTCAGTGCAAGCTTGACTACAACTGCCCAGATGGCTTACCTTACACCAGAAAAGCAAATTCATTTGGTGACTTACTTCAAACAGGTGGCCACAAAAACCCAGCTATCTGCAAGACAAATTCTGCAAGCCTTGGGGTTCATGGCCTCCTGCATTCTTCTAATTCCATATGCAAGACTGCATATGAGGACACTTCAGTGGTACTTAGAGTTTATGGAGTCAACATTGTCACAGCCTGGAAACAATAATTCCTATCATACCTTGCCTGCAGCTAGAGTTCCTATAGTGAGCAGAGGCCTGCCACCAAAACAAGAGAATGCCATTCATTCCACCCCCTGCCGCCCAAACCCTAACTACAGATGCATCAGACTATGCTTGGGGGGCTCATCTGGCAGGGAAATGCATTCAGGGCAAATGGAGCCCAAATCAAATGCACCTTCATATCAATCAAAAAGAGATGCTAGCTGTACAGAATGCACTGACAGCCTTCAAGGACTACCTTCATCCAGGACAATTAATAATAAAGACAGACAACACCACAGTTATGTGGTACATAAACAAGCAGGGGGGTACACACACCTACCCCCTTTGCAGACTAGCAATGGCATTGTGGAACACTGCCTTGACCTATCAAATTCCAACTACAAGCTCAATTCTTGCCAGGAAAGCTGAATACTCTGGCAGACAGACTACGCAGAAATCTCATGGACCCACATGAATGGAAACTGGAACCACATATTTTCAACATGTTGACACGCAAATGGGGGAGTCCAGACATAGATCTTTTTGCCTCACCCCAGAACTATCAGTTGGACAAGTTCTACACAAGAACGCATCACAAAAAAGCCTGGAAAGTGGATGCTCTATCATTCATCTGGAAAAATCTAACAGTCTATGCCTTTCCCCCTCTGCCTCTGCTCTCCAAAGTTCTACTAAAAGTCAAACAGGATAAGCCAAAAATGATTTTGATTGCTCCAGACTGGCCTTGCCAGCAGTGGTACCCACTCTTGCGTAATGTCACACCTTCCACCTGCCACAGACACCTTACTTACTGTCTCAGCAGAACAACCAAATTCTGCAAACTCAACTCCAAACCTTGAATCATGCAGCGTGGCTAATCACCTAAATTCACCCTTGGCATCCTTCAGCAAACCTATGATGGATGTCATTTTGGAGGCAAGAAGGCCTAGTACTAGAAAATGTTATGCTGACAAATGGAAAAGATCCTGCGCCTGGAATCAGTCACAAGGGATAAGCACAACAGTGCTCAATATTCCTAAGATTTTACAATATTTAACTGAGATGCTTCAAAAGGGCCTGCCCTTTTCTTCCATAAAAATTCATGCCTCAGCCATTTCAGCTCATTACAACACAGATCCTCCCCTCTTCTCTCATCCTCTGCTAAAGCAGTACCTCAGAGTGGCCAAAAACTTAAGACCACCCAGGAGAGCTCCAGTCCCTGCCTGGGTCCTCAATTTTGTATTGGAAAAACGCACTTTTTCTCATTTCGAGCCAGTTGCTACTGCAGACTTAAAATTTCTCCCCTGGAAAACAGCTTTCCTTTTAGCAGTCACTTCAGCTAGAAGGATTTCCGAATTACAGGCTCTTATGGCAGTGGAGCCTTTTATTATTTTTCATGCAGACAGGGTGTATCTCAGGAGCAATCCATCCTTCATGCCTAACGTGGATTTCAGTGTGGCTCTTAATTAAACCATTAATTTGCCAACTTTCTTTCCCAATCCACAGAACAAGGGGGAACAGATTATGCATTCATTGGATGTACACAGACAACTTAGATTTTACTTAAACAGGACAAAATCTCAAAGAAAATCTGAACAACTACTGTTGGCATTTGCTGCAGGGACAGAGGGAAAGGCTATTTCAAAGCAGACTGTTTACAAATGGATAAGCCATTGTATTTGTTTCTGCTATATGCACCATGATAAACCTATCCCCCAGGGGATCAGATCTCATTACACCAGGGCTGCATCTACCTCTACGACCTTTCTCAGAGGTGTTCCTACCAGAGATATTCTAGAGGCTGCTACCTGCAGCTCAGTTCATACATTCACCAAGCATTACCATTTACCTTCCTTCTCTAAATCCAGAGCTGGCTTTGCCTCTGCTGTCCTGCAGGGCCTTATAGCTGGTCCTAAAGCTGTATAAAACCATACTCCCAACCATAGCTTTGGGAATCTACCCAAATGTAATGAGTGCAGCAGTGAAACATGAAGAACATAGTACAGTTGTGTACACTTACCATAAATGTAGATGATCGAATGTATTCACTGTTGCAGTCCTGGTTACCCTCCCTCCAACCCCCTGTTTTTTCTCTTACTATACCTCTTCTTTCCTTTACAATGCTTAAAAGTCTTTTTGGTGTATTTGCATTTGTTTGGAGGTATATTTTTGTGTTTTTAATTACTTAGATATTTGGCTCCCCATTTGCGGGGCACAGACATCTTGGGCAAGAAAAACGGATGTAATGGCGTCAGCTGCATGTTTTATACCCCTGACGACCTGACGTCATGGAAGAAGGGACAGCAACCGATGCAGGACCCAAGACTTTGTTAATCAGGCCAACTGAGGGCAACCTGCCAGCAGATTACCCAAATGTAATGACTGCAACAGTGAATACACTCAAACATCTACATTTATGTTAAGTATACACAACTGTACTTTCTCGATCTCCGTACTCTGAAATGGCTTTGTTAAGCCATCCGACTTCCGATCTTCTGAAAAAACGTAAGGATAAAGACAGAGACAGACCGGATAGGTCCAAAACTGCCAACGACGCTTCCGTTAAGCTAGTCACCAGTCCGCCAGTACTCAGTGAGTCGCTTTCGCAGCCCCTGATACCCGCTACTACAGATTCGCAGGCCTCTACTGAGAACCATTCGGAGTCTAGTATGCCACGAGATGCTTCTTCGACTATGGAACCTGCGGATGTTCATCGTGTTTCACTGTTGCAGTCATTACTCTTGGGTTATCCTGCTGGCAGGCTACCCGCAGTCAGCCTGAATTCCAAAGTCTAGGTCCAGCGTCGGTTGCTGTCGCCTCTTCCCTGATGTCAGTGCGCCAGGGGTATGAAAGCTGCAGCCGACGCCATTTTCTTCAGTCTTTCTTGCCGCGTGGTGCCCGAAGCAAAAGCAAGATTTTCACAGACGAATTTCAGATCCAAAGTCTTCATTAAAGTGAAGTACCCCACTGGGGAAACTTTTTTTTCTTGCTCCAGACCAATGTCAGAAAAAGTTAACAATTGTATTTCTTGTGGGAAGCAAATACCTCATAAGGATTTTCATTCTTACTGTATTCCTTCCCTAGGCCCTCATCATAACATTGCTAGCTGTCGGTTTTGTGCTAGATTCAACCAATGCACTATTAAGCGTCGGTTTGATTTTGCTTTTCATTACTTTGGCCGAAAATTCAATTATATAATGCCGTCGGAACAGCCGACGACCGGAGTTTCTAAAAAACGCAAGGAAAAAGAGAAGGACAGGCATCCGAGATCCAAAGCCGATGAGGCTTCCGCTAAGCCAGTCTCCGGTTCTCAGTGAGGAGCATTTGCAGCCCCTGACGCCCACAGGCCACTGATGACTCCCACGTGGAGCCAGCTAGGCCTCTGGATACTCAAGGTATTGGACACTCGGAAATCATTCCCTCAGATGGGTCCGGAGCAGCTGAGCAGGCATCGGCTTCTGAGGGTGTTTTCAGACCTACACAGCTATATGTAAAGCCTACTTCAGCTTCTAAAGCAAAGACTAAAGCAGCTTTAAAGACAAAGAAACAAGTACAGCATTCTTCAGGACAAACTTCCATGCCTAAGAAACAGATGCTCAAAATGGCCGAAGACCTTATTACCTTGATCAGGGTTCCCATCCCCCTCCTGATAAGAGGCCTAGGCAAGAGACAGACTATGACTCTTCAGATCAGGTTTCCATTTCCTCTGACTCTTCTTCTGTACAGGAATACTTTCTTCCTCCCTATGAGGATTCTGATGCTGAAGAATCCATTGCTTCAGCCTCGCCTCTTGAGGATTATTCTTTTGGGGAAAACCCTGCATACCATGAGGGAGCACTTCCACTGGGAGAGCCAAGATTACTCAGAATCAAAGAAAAGGCTTAGAGATTTTCTTTTACTTCTTCAGCACAGGCCTCTTGCTATTTCCCCTGTGCTTGACATTGTAGAAGATGTATTTTTAGAGTTCGGCCTTTCTCCAGACTCCTTGCCTCCAGTTCCTGTAAAACCAGACAGATACTACAGGGTTCCAGACTCACATACATTTCTTTATAAAAACCCTGCTGCTGACCCAGAAACTATTTCTCAGGGTCCCAAAGGGGTTAAGGCCACTACTGCAAAAAACCCTATCCCTTCTGACAGGGATTCAATGGCACTAGACAGATGGGGGAAAAAGGTTTACACTTCTGCTTCTTTGGCTGTGAGGGCTTTAAATTGTCAATTTCATATGATTAAATAGCAGCAATACTTAATGTCACTGTTAAAGCAGAAAATGTTGGCCAATTCTGATTGTGCAGAAAATAAGGAAATGCAGGATTTATTGCATGCAACTGAACAAGTGGGAAAGCATACATTGCAATGTGGTTTTGATTCTCTGGAGGCCTCCTGCAGGACCGCAGTTACGGGTTCTGTCATTAGGAGGCATGCTTGGTTAAAGGAACAAAATCTGTCTGATCACGTTAAAGCAAAATTATTAGATGCTCCATTACAGCATGATACTTTATTTGGTTTTAAAGCAGAGGAGGTTTTGAAGAAAATGGAGGACAAAGCGAAATCTATGCAAACAGTAAAGGATTTTTTACAGGTTCAGCCACCTACAAAGAATTTGTCCTTTCCAGTGTTGGACAGGCCGCAAAGAGGCAGATACAGACGTCCCAGAGGCAGATCCCAGCCCAGGGCTCATACAGGCCTAAATAGTGGGGCGCTTCTACCTCCAAAAGTGGAGAAGACAAAGCACAGCCATACAGGAAACAGTCCCAATGACTTGCCTCTGCCAGCACCAAGCACTTCTCTTCTTGCAGCCCCCTTAGGGGGAAAACTAGCACTTTTCTCTCAAAATTGGCACATGATCACCCAGGACAAATGGGTCTTGAATATAGTGTCCCAGGGCTACAGGTTCCACTTTCACACCCTGCCAAGGGCAAAGGGTATGCCAGACCTGCCACACAATCAATGGGCAGAGGCACAAAAACAAGTTTCGCCCCTTATGAACATTAGGGCCATTCAGCAAGTACCACAGCAAGAGCAGGGACAAGGATTTTACTCAAGACTTTTCTTGGTACCCAGAAAGGACAAAGCCTGGAGACCAATACTGGACCTGTCTTTTCTAAACACATTTCTGGACGTTCCAAAATTCAAAATGTTAACTCTGCAGCAGCTTCTGCCCATGCTAGGCAAGAAGGCTTGGCTTGTAACTTTGGACCTAAAAGAGGCATACCTGAATATCCCAATCAGACAGTCTTGCAGAAGATACCTCAGATTCATAGCTGGCTCAATGCACTACTAATTCTCTGCACTGCCCTTTGGCTTATCTACTGCGCCCAGGGTCATCACAAAATGCCTGGCACCAGTAATTGCATTTTGCAGACAAAGAGGAATTCAAATATATCCTTACTTGGACGACTGCCTTATACAAGCAGAGAACAAAGACACTCTACTAAAGCATCTGGCGTTCGTAAAAAGATTATTAATTTGCTTAGGGTACACAGTAAACGAAAAGAAATCAAAACTAGTACCCTCTCACAAGATAATATTCCAGGGTGCAAGCTTAAATACAACTGCCCAGATGGCTTATCTTATGCCAGACAAACAAAGGCAACTAACTTCTTACTTCAAAATGTTGGCAACAAAGACCCAGTTATCTGCAAGAAAAATTCTGCAGGCACTGGGCTTCATGGCATCCTGCATTCTGCTAATTCCATATGCCAGACTGCATATGAGGAAACTTCAATGGTACCTAAAATGTGTCTGGACTCAACATTGTCAAAGCCTGGAAGCATTAATTACCCTCATTCCTTGCCTGCAACAGGAGTTTCGATGGTGGGCACATGCCTGTCACCTCAACAAGGGACAGCCATTCACTCTACCCACAGCCAGGCAGTCAATAACAACAGATGAATCAGGTTATGCCTTGGGAGCACACATGGCAGGAAAATGTATTCAGGACACATGATCCACAAGCCAAATGCATCTACATATCAATCAAAAAGAGATGCTAGCTGTTCAGAATGCCCTGACAGCTTTCAAGGATCTACTCCATCCAGGGCAACTACTGATAAGGACGGACAATACTACAGTCATGTAGTACATAAACAAGCAGGGAGGCACACATTCCTACCCCCTCTACAGACAAGCCATGACTTTGTGGGACACAGCATTGACTTATCAAGTACACCTGCAAGCACAATTCCTGCCAGGAAAGAACAGTACTCTGGCAGATGAACTAAGCAGAAACCTCACGGATCCCCACGAGTGGAAACTGGATCCACAAGTCTTCAGCATGATAACAAAGGAATGGGGATGCCCAGACATAGATCTATTTGCCTCCCCTCACAACTGCCAACTACAGAAATTCTGCACAAGGACTTATCACAAGCAAGCATGGAAAGTGGATGCTCTGTCATTCAGCTGGAAAAGTCTAGCAGTTTATGCCTTTCCTCCTCTGCCTCTCCTCCCCAAGGTACTCCTAAAGGCCAGACAAGAGAAGCCAAGAATGATTCTGATTGCCCCAGACTGGCCACGCCAGCAATGGTACCAAATCCTAAAAAGCTTGTCTCAAGGCCCAGCCTGGACATTGCCTCTAATTCCTCACTTACTGACCCAGCGAAACAATCAGATTCTGCACAGCCAACTCAGGACCCTAAATCTGGCAACATGGCGGATAATGTAACCATTCAAAACACACCTCTCTCTAAAGCAGTGATGGATGTTATTTTGGAGGCCAGGAGGCCCAGTACCAGAAAATCTTATGCAGAAAAATGGAAAAGATTCTGTGCTTGGAACCAGGCACAAGGAATTGACACATCTGTACCGAATATTCCTCAGATTTTACAATACCTAACTGAGATGCTGGACAAAGGCCTATCCTTTTCATCATTTAAAATTCATGCCTCTGCCATTTCAGCTCATTACAATATGGAACCTCCTATTTTTTCCCATCCATTGCTAAGGTAGTACATCAGAGGGGCCAAAAACATAAGACCTCCAAGGAGAGCCCCAATACCTGCATGGGACCTCAATTATGTCTTGGAAAAACTCACACTGCCACCTTTTGAGCTAGCCAATACAGCTGATGTAAAGTTTTTATCTTGGGAAAACAGCTCTGCTGCTAGCAATAACCTCTGCAAGACGAGTTTCAGAGTTACAGGCACTCATGGCTGTGGAACCTTTCATCATTTTCCATCCAGACAGGGTTTCTCTAAGGACAAACCCAACATTTATGCCTAAGGTAGTGTCCAGTGTGGCCCTTAACCAAACCATTTATTTGCCTACCTTTTATCCAAACCCACAGAATAAGGGTGAGAGACTTCTGCATTCCTTGGACATACACAGACAACTACGCTTCTACTTGGACAGAAATAAAGCTTTCAGAAAAACTGAGCAATTTTTAGTGGCATATGCTGTAGGACCTCAAGGAAAGCCTATCTCAAAACAGACTATTTCAAAATGGATAGGCCACTGCATTCGTTTCTGCTACTCACAACATGGCAAATCAGTGCCCAAGGGCATTAGGCCTCATTCTACCAGGGCAGCAGCCACTTCAGCAGCCTTTCTCAGAAGAGTACCAACTAAAGACATTTTAGAGGCCACAACTTGGAGTTCAGTGCACATTTTTACAAAGCACTACCATTTACCTCTCTACTCTAAATCCAGAGCAGGCTTCGCCACTGTAGTTCTGCAAGGCCTTATAGCCTCTCCTAATTCTATTTAGGCCCAGCCACCCAACCTCAGCTTTGGGATTCAACCCAAGAGTAATGACTGCAACAGTGAAACACGATGAACATAGTACAGTTGTGTACCTACCGTAAATGTAGATGTTCGAGTGTATTCACTGTTGCAGTCCAGGTTACCCACCCACCATCCCCCTTTTCTTTGCTGGGACTTACCTATACTTCTCTGTCTTCTACAACCTATGTGGTGTATTTGCTTGTAGATGAAAAAAATGTTTATTTTACTGCATGCATAATTATTGGCATAATTTTTTAGCCTACTATTTTGGGGGCACCTGACATCTGGGGCAAGAAAAACTGAAGAAAATGGCGTCAATCGCATTTTTTATACCCCTGGCGCACTGATGTCAGGGAAGAGGCGACAGCAACCGACTCCAGACCTAGACTTTGGAATTCAGGCTGACTGTGGGTAGCCTGCCAGCAGGATAACCCAAGAGTAATGACTGCAACAGTGAATACAGTCGAACATCTACATTTATGGTAGGTGCACAACTGTACTATGTCTCTACCTTGGATGGGTCCGGAGCTGCTGTGCAGGCACTGGCGTCTGAGGGTGTATTCAGGCCTACCGATTTTCATATTAAACCAACTACTTTGTTTCAAGCTAAGAATACCGAATTCCTCAGGCCTAAGGCTTGCACTACGCCTAGAAAACATACGACCAAACCGCATTCTCAGGCCCATATGCCTCAAAAACAAATGATAAGAATGGCTGAAGACCTTATTACCTTAATAAGAGGAAACCAGCCTTCCCCCTCTAAGAGACCTAGAACCGATTTTCTTTCTGATTCTTCTGATCAGGAATCTGATATCTCTGTTCCTTCTGACTACGAGGATTTACCCTTATCTACTTATGAGGATTCTGATGCAGAGGATTCCATTCCCTCTGCTTCCCCTCCAGAATATTTTTCTTTTGGTGAAACCTTGCATATCCTTAGGGAGCATTTCCACAGGGAAAGCCAGGACTATTCTGAGTCCAGAAAGAAACTTGGGGAATTTTTACTCCTGCCTCATCACAGGCCTAGCTATCCCTTCTGTTCTGGAGATTCTAGATGATGTTTTCTTGGAATGCAGCCTTACCCCAGACACTTTGCCTCCAGCTCCCAGGAAATTGGACTGGTACTACAGAGTTACCTGACTCTCTCAAATTCTTCTTCAGGAATCCTGCTGTGGATCCAGAGACCATTTCCCAAGGACCAAAAGGCATTAAGGCTACTACTGCCAAAAATCCTACCCTTTCTGATAGGGACTCTAGAGCTTTAGACAGATGGGCTAAGAAGGTATACACTTCTGCTACTTTGGCCATTAGGGTTTTAAACTGCCAGTTTCTTATGTTAAAGTATCAGCAGCATATTATGGGACTACTTAAATAGAAACTGATGTTGATTACTGACTGTGCTGAACACAAAGATTTGCAAGAGTTAATGCATGCTGCTGATCAAGTTGGTAAACATACATTGCAATGTGGTTTTGATGCTTTAGAAACATCTTGCAGGGCTGCTGTCACTGGGTATGTACTTAGAAGGCATGTTTGGCTTAAGTAACAAAACTTGCCAGATCATGTTAAAGCTAAATTACTGGATGCATCCTTAAACCAAGACTGCCTTTTTGGCAACAAAGCAGAAGTCCTCAAAAGGATGGAGGAAAAAGCTAAATCTATGCAAACTGTTAAAAGATTTCTTACAAGTACAGCCTCCTAGATTCAGTAGGCATTGGCCTTCAAAGAATTGGTCTTTTCCAGTCCCTTCCAGGCCTTCTGAGTCCAAATCCAGTAGCAGCAGACCACCAAGACTTCAGTCTCAGGCTATGCAAAGATCTAAACAGTGGGGGGCTCCCACTTCCAAAGCAGGGAGTAGTAAGCCACTCCCCTATGGAAAAATGGCACAATGACTTATCCTTAACTCTTCCAAGCCCTGCTCAACTACTTGCTCCCTTAGGAGGAAAACTCGCCCTGCATGCAAAAAACTGGGAACTCATTACCCAGGACAGATGGGTTTTAAACATAGTTTCCCTAGGATACATATTCCACTTCCACTCTATTTCCCCCCAAGGGGATGGCCAGACTTCCCCCCAATCAGTGACCAGAGGCCCAAAAACAAGTGCTCTCCCTTCTCAGTATCAGGGCTAGTCAACCTGTTCCAGCAGAACAAAGGGGACAAGGTTTTTATTCAAGACTGTTCCTGGTTCACAGAAAAGAAAACTCCTGGCGTCCTATCCTGGACCTGCCTGTTCTCAACACCTTTCTGGTGGGTCCAAAATTCAAAATGCTAACTCTTCAACAGCTTCTTCCTATGTTAGCCAAGGATGCCTGGCTAGCAACCCTAGACTTAAAAGAAGCTTATCTGCACATCCCAATAAGGGAATCCTGCAGACAATACCTACGTTTCAGGGCAGGCTCCATGCACTTATCAGTTCTCTGCACTTCCCTTTGGCTTATCTACTGCACCCAGGGTATTCACAAAGTGCCTAGCTCCAGCCATTGCATTTTGCAGGCAGAGAAATATTCAGATTTACCCATACTTGGACGATTTCCTGATTCAGGCAGAAAGTCCGGACCTGCTACTACATCACCTGGCATTTGTAAAGAGACTTCTAACCTCACTGGGGTACACCATCAATGAGAAGAAATCACACCTAGTACCCTGCCAACAGATTGTATTCCTGGGAGCAAGCTTGAACACAACTTCCCAGATGGCATTCCTCACTTAAGAGAAACAAGTTTATTTGGCAACCTACTTCAACCTATTAACCACAAAAACCCAGCTGTCTGCAAGGAAAATCCTGCAAGCCTTGGGGTTCATGGCCTCTTGCATTCTGTTAATTCCATATGCAAGACTGCATATGAGGAAACTTCAATGGTATCTAAAAACTTTATGGTGTCAGCATTCTCAGGACCTAGAAACAATGATTCCTATAATTCCTTGTCTAACAGCAGAGTTCCTTTGGTGGGCAGAGGCCTGCTACCACAACAAGGGACTCCCTTTCACTCTACCCCCTACCGCCCAAACCCTAACAACAGAAGCATCAGACTATGTATGGGGGGGCTCATATGGCAGGGCAGTGCATTCAGGACAAATGTAACCCAAAACAGCTGCACCTGCATATCAATCAAAAAGAAATGCTAGCTGTACAGAATGTGCTGACAGCCTTCAAAGACATTATTCTTCCAAGACAACTGTTGGTAAAGACAGACAACACCACAGTTATGTGGTACATAAACAAGCAGGAGGGAACCCATTCCTACCCACTCTGCAGACTAGCCATGGCTCTATGGAACACAGCCATGAGCTACCAAGTGAACCTGCAAGCTCAATTCCTTCCAGGCAAACTAAATTCACTGGCAGACGACTTAAGCAGAAATCTCATGGACTCACACGAATGGAAGCTCGAACACAAAATATTCAAGCTCTTGAGGAACAAATGGGGGACACCAGAGGTAGACCTGTTTGCCTTCCCTCAGAACTACCAATTGAGCAAATTCTGCACCCGAACTCCCCATAGTCAAGCTTGGAAAGTGGATGCCCTGTCCTTTACCTGGGAAAGCTTCTCAATTTATGCCTTTCCCCCCTGCCTCTCCTCTCGAAGGTTCTTCAAAAGATCAAACAGGACAAGCCAAGGACAATCCTTATTGCCCTAGACTGACCACTCCAGCACTAGTACCTCCTTTTGCTCAGTTTGACAGTGCTGCAACCATGGCACCTGCCTCAGACCCCTTCCCTGCTGTCCCAGCAGGCAGGCCAAATTCTGCACCCTCATCTTCAAGCCCTGAACCATGCAGCCTGGCTAATTCCCTGAGCTCACCTCTAACAACCCTCAGTAAGCAGGTGCTGGATGTCATTCTTGAGGCAAGGAGGTCTAGTACTAGAAAATCCTATTCAGAATAGTGGAATAGGCACTGTTCCTGGAGCCAGGCTCAGGGGATGGGCACAACGGTGCCCAGCTTACTTCATATTCTAGATTATTTAAAAGAAATGCTCCACAAGGGCCTATCTTTCTCTTCAATTAAGATTCATGCCTCTGCCATTTTATCACATTATAATACTGAGCCACCACTCTTCTCGCATCCCCTGCTAAAACAGTTCCTTACAGGGGACAAAAATTTAAGACCCCCCCCCCCTTAGGAGAGCTCCCACTCCAGCTTGGGACCTTAACTTTGTACACAGACAACTTAGATTTTATTTAGACAGGACTAAGTCTCTCGGAAAATCTGAACAGCTGCTAGTTGGCTTTGCTGCAGGGGCAGAGGGGAAGGCCATTTCAAAGCAAACCATTTCCAAATGGATAGCCCATTGCATTCATTTCTGCTACAAGCACCATGGAAAACCTACCCCACAGGGGAAAAGATCACATTCCACCAGGGCTGCATCTACCTCTGCAGCCTTTCTCGGAGGAGTCCCTACCAGGGACATCCTATAAGCTGCTACCTGGAACTCTGTACATACCTTCACCAAGCACTACAACATGCCTATTTTTTCTAAATCCAGAGCTGGTTTTGCCACTGCAGTCTTGCAGGGCTTAATAGCTGTCCCTAATGCTCTTTAGCAACAGTGAAACATGAAGAACATAGTATAGTTGTATACACTTACCATAAATGTAGATGTTCGAGTCTGTTCACTGTTGCAGTCCTGGTTACCCTCCCTTCAGCCCCCTGACTTCTCTTGTCTCTACCTTTCCATCTTGTTTGGCATATATTATATCATGTGTATTTGCTTTTTGCTTGGGGTGTCCCATACCATACAATTGCTCCCTATTGTGGGGGCACCTGACATCTGGGGCAAGAAAAACTGATGTGTTGGCATCAGCTGCATGTTTTATACCCCTGATGACCTGACGTCATGGAAGAAGTGACAGCATCCGACGCAGAAATCCGAAGAGTCTGGTATTCAGGCCAGCTGAGGGCTACCTGCAGGCAGATAACCCAAATGTGATGACTGCAACAGTGAATACACCCGAACATTTACATTTATGGTAAGTGTACACAACTGTACTTTCCTTCAGCACCAGCACTGGCACCAGCATCTTTTATTTCTGGCTAAGTATGCTTGCTTCTCCATCTGCACCTCAGCAGGGCTTACCCACCCTTAAGGTGCTGAAACTGAATCCAAATCTTCTACCTAGGACAAGGTACTCTCCTTCCATAGACTCCTTTGTGGGCCAGCTGCCCAATCCCTTTCTGAAATTATCAGAGTTTCCTTCAGGATTATCCGTTTGATCCTCCAGGACTCTCTCCGAGGTAGACTTTGTGAGATTGGTGGATCAGCTGTTGGCGGCCAGATGTATTCCTGCCTCTTTTCAGGTCCCTCTCCCTCTAGGAGTTGGGGTATCATCTCCAAGGTCTCCTGCACTATCTAATTTACCAGACCTTTGGAGCCCTGCACTTTGATTCCCCTGGTACCAACTGTTCCGGAGCAATTAGGCATCCCTACCTCAGCACCAGATATTGCTCTGACTTCTTTGGTTCCCTCCTTAGAACTGATAGGGCCAAGACTCCACTGCTGGTTCTGAGGGTCTTGGATCGGCTCCTGTTTTTTATTCAGAGCTGACCTTGGCTCTCGGGACTTTGTCAGTTGCTGGTCCTTCTCCCACTCCTGCTTCGGAGGGCAGACTCTTGGAGCAGGGCATGACCTCAGTTCTGAGGTGGTCTTTCTCAGTTCTGGGCTACCACTCATCATCGGGGGGGGGGTCCTACCTTCAAAGTTATGGAGAAAGCTTTAGCCTCTGCAGGCTCTCAGCTGGTCCCTTCTGCATCAGTGTCATATTACAATATCTTCTGGTCCAGACCTGACACTAGTCCCCACAACAGGACAGCGAGCACCAAAGCTTCAAGCTACCCCTGTGCTGGGCTCCTCTTCTTTGGAGTCTTCCTTAGAGATTCCCTCTGAGGAACCCCCCCTCCCTTATAAGAAGACATGCAAGAGGAAGAACCTAGATTTCCCAGAAGAATCGGTCACAGAGGACATGGGCCCTGCTCACCCCCTGAAGATATCTCCTGTGGAGACGTCCAGACAATCCTCAAGCAGGGTGGTAACAGGTTTCCCCAAGACCCAACCTCAGAGGAATCCATGTACTTGCAAGTGTTTGGTGCTTGACCATCTACTTCCTAGGTGACCCCACCTGCTGATGATTTTATTAAGCTAATCACGCAACAAGCCTGAAAGGCCCCTAACTCCATACAGCCTATTCCCCAGAGACCAGACAAAATTCTGTCTCCACCGAAGGACCCACCAGTATTGGGCCAGGGGTTTAGCAGTACATGCCATGGTGGTGGCGGCTGCCACCAAGAAAGAACTCTTTGATGAGAGTCTTACTTTACATCCCCCTAACCGTGAGTCTAGGATGATGGACAGATTTGAAAAGTGGGTCTATGCTTCATCAACCTTCACACTCAGGTCCTTGAACTTTATGGCACACATTACTAGATTCCAGTGAGATCTGCTGAAGGAGTTATCAGGTATGCTCACTGGAGCTGTGTCTAACGAGGTACAGGATAAGGTTGCCTTTCAGCTAGCCACCCTGGAGTGTATATCGAACTCGTCCATGCGGCTTATCGTGCAACCAGAAGGTATGACCAGAGCAGCAGGTTCTGGCTTCACCATAAAGAACTTTGCCTGGATCCGCTTGTGTGAATTCACGGAGCCTTTCAAGTCTTCCTTCGTCAATGCTCCATTTCAAGGATCGTCTTTGTTTGGCCATAAGGTGAATGACACACTAGCCAGCTATGAAAATGATAGGATGACCCTGTCTGCTGTAGGCATTAATTTTTCTACTCCTCAGCTTTTTTTACTCCAGGAATCAGAGGAGTGGAAAGATGTGGTTCAGAAAGTCCCAAGGGCCTTTCCAGGACACACGTGACCCTCAGGGCAGAGGGAGGAGTTCAGATGGGAGATGCCGATTTTGAGGCACAGGTGGTCCACAAAATGAGGGTTCCAGACACTCCTTCTCTGGACGACCATACCAGCACTCCTGAAAGGAGGCTTGATTGCTTACCTCTGGAAGCAGTTGGGGGAAGACTGTCTCTGCACTCAACAGCCTAGTGACAAATAACCTCCAATACTTGGGTGCAGTGAATCATTACCAAAGGTTATCATATGCCTTAAACCCTTTTCTGGAGATCACTGAGAAAATTCCCTGATGTTCCACCCAATCAGAGGGATCAAGCAGCGATAGAAGCTCAAAAGCTACTAGAGAAAAGTGTCATCCAAGAAGTCTCACCAGAACAGATAGGATCCGGATTTTACTCTAGGTTCTTTTTAGTGCCAAAGAAGACAGGGGACTGGAGGCCAATATTTGACCTCAGCCTTCTGAACAAGTTTGTTCAAACAAAATTCCAGATGGTCATGCTTCAATCTTTTCTCCCCTTTCTAGGAGAAAACAATTGGATGTGCTCAGTAGACCTTCAGGATGCATATTACCACATAAAGATGGACAAACGGTTCAGAAGGTATCGCTGCTTTTGGCTAGAGGCCAGTCATTATCAATTCAGAGCGCTGCCCTTTGGCTTCACCACAGCCCCCAGAGTGTTCACCAAATGCATGGCAGCAGTCACTGCTCACATGCGATTACATGGATTCTGGGTGTTTCCTTATCTAGACGACTGGCTCCTCACCAACCCTACCAGGCATCTACTGCTTCAAGCCACAGACTTCATCATATGCTTGTTCATTGCCTTGGGCGTAATAGTCAAAGAAAAGTCACAGCTGTCTCTCACTCAGGACCTAGAATTCATAGGAGCCTGCCTCAGCACAGTTTCATGTATACCTTCTCTACTCTTTCACAGGCTCCAAAGGATAAGCTCTCAAGTACAGCTCATTTTATTAAAAAACAAAGTGCCAACCCTACTTGTTCTTCAAGCCCTAAGATCTGTGGTGGTGGCCATCACCTTGGTTCCCTTGATGAGATTTCACACGAGGCTATTTCAATGGCTTTTGGCTTCTCATCCGATGACTCACCCAATTTTAGTAACAGGACGTTGCAAAAAGCATCTGTCCTGGTGGATGCAGTCAGAAGAAATCCTAATGGGCAGTCCCTTTGTTCCCCCACAGCGCTTGTGTGGAATTTTTATTTTAATAAATTAACTGTGAGCTGTTTTCTGTTGTGCCCAAACTGCTTCTTTCTGCAAATGTAAAATAAATAAAAAATAAATTGCAAGCCTTTCAATCTGCTCTTCCTCTGGGAACAGTTGCGATCCAATCAGACACCATGTCAGTGGTATGGTACATCAACATACAGGGTGGAACCTAATACTACGCCCTTTGCTGGGAAGCTCTGAGTGTGGTAATGGGTGATATCTTCCAACCACTTTTTTTATATTCTGGGAAGCTCCAACGTGATAGCGGACAAGTTGAGCAGACACATTCTACTGCCTCGTGAGTGGTCTGTCAATCCCAAAGTGGCAAAGGAAGTCTTTCATCACTGGGGCCAGCCTTGCAGCGACCTCTTCACCAGTTAACAGGTGCAGCAGCTACTTTGCAATAATCCCACCTCAGGGAGAGTCCCCGAAAGACGTGCTGTTTTTGATTGTCCCTCAGGTCTTTATGCCTTTCCTACCTTTCCCCTCATACCCCTGTTACTAAAGAAAGCCCAAAGGTTGCGAAGCAAAGTAATTCTCATCGTTCCTTTCTGGCCCAAGCAAGTTTCGTTCCCCTTTCTGTGGCCTCACTTGATTCACCACCTGTGAATTCTGGACCCAGTTCCAGACCTGCTGTCTCATCCGCAGGGATTGGTGCATCCTGATCTATGCACTCTCAAGCTCACAGCTTGGTTCCTCCAATTGCGCTAGTCGCCAGACAGATGAATACAACTTCCCCCATACAAAAAGTTCTTCTGGCTTCCCATAGACCTTCCATCAGGAGAGACTATTCCAGTAAATGGAAGGGATTTTCAATTTGGGCCTCTGAAAACAATTTAGACCCCTTTTTTGCACCTTTTGAAAATGTTTTGGAATTTTTAGCTGCCCTTTTTGACCAAAGAGCCTCTACCAATAGAGTTCGGTTAGCAGCCATTTCTAATTTTCACAACTGCTGCAATGATGATGCTTTAATTTCCCATCTCCTATGCAAGGTCTTTCTCAAAGATGCGTTACATCTAAAACCCCTGTTCAAAGATCCCGTAGCTCCGTTGTATTCAACATTGGTTTTGCAATCTTTAGTATGACCTCCCTTTGAACCAGCAGCTACTTGCCATCTCAAATTCCTTTCCTGGAAAACGTTTTTTCTAGTAGCCATCACTTCCGCCAGAAGAGTCTCTGAGATCTAGGCATTATGTGCGAAACCTCTGTATATCATTTTCATAAAGACAGAGTATCGTTGAGAACTAACCCTTCCTTTCTTCCTAAGGTGGTCTCTGAATCCAATATTAATCAAATTATTGAGTTGCCAGTTTTCTTCCCCAAGTTTTCCAACAAAGGTGAATGTTGCTTGCATTTACTGGATGTTCATAAGCAACTATGTTTTTCACCTTGACAGGACTAAAGAGTCCAGGAAATCAGATCTTTTATTTCCTTTTCTGGCCCAACAGTGGGAAAAGCTGTGTCAAAAGTGACTTTATCTAGATGACTGAGAGATTGTGTTACTTTCATTTATAAACATAACAACTGAAAGTTATTTGCACCTGTAAAAGCGCATTCAACCAGATCAATTCCCACATCAGCTGTTTTATATTCAAAAGTTTCCATGGACGAAATACGCACAGCTGCAACTTGGGACTACGCATCATACCTTTATCACTCATTACAAATTGGATATGGTCTCCAGGGGGGAAGGGCATCCTTTGTCTCTGTGTTTCTCAGGAATATCCTTCCATAAGGCCACCCAGGAACTAAAGTAGCTGGGAACTCTGTCCCATTCGTCAAGAATGAATGAAGATTGACATCATCAGATAAAGAAGTTATGTACTCACCATAACGTTCCATCTGTGTTGTCTGTCTTCGTTCATTCTTGACATCCAACCCACCTTCCCCCTCCTGTAGATTTCCTTGGGGATCGAACCCTTGTCTTGGTTTCCATAGGGTTTTTACCTTGGTCATTGCTTCTGCTTACAATTTCTATGTACATTCTTTCTGTGGTCTGCAAACTCAGTCTGAGGTTGTAGAGAGAGAGTGGCATTACGAGTAGAGTCTTAGCTCAAGAGTTTTTTGGCTGGCACGAGCTATATAATGGCTGTGCTGGTTCCAAGGATCAGAACCGAGCCCCCATTCATCAAGAATGAATGAAGATCGACAACAGATGGAACGTTATGGTGAGTACCTAACTTTTTTTTCCTTGCAGTTGCTGTACTTTAAACATGTATTGCCTCGTATTTCAAGTGAGTCTTTTTTTTTTCAACTCGAGATCACATCAGAACCTAAAATCAGTATTCAAAACATTCTGTAGGATAACAAGAACCAGGAATCACTTGTGCAGGAAATGTGTAAAAACAGAGTTTCTCTTGTGATTTTCCTGTCTTTAAGAAGTGAATTCATGCCTCCTTTTCCAGCTAATTAATGTTGGAAGTATCAGATTTCTAAGAGTAGTAACTCCACTGTATATGAATTACTCTTTCACCTCCTAAACATTTGAGAGGTGACAGCATTTATTACACTTGGTGATTCCTTATGAGCCCTTTAAAAGAATTCTCCAAAAACGTATATGTGCACACAGTGTTTTGTTGCAGATGATAAAGCATATGGAGTATATGAGCAGTGATATCAGAAATAATCTACAGCTATATCAAGGCTTGTTCTGGTGCAAGTTACTTTACCACCACAGATTATGGAACGTGCAAACCTGACGACTGAAATGGATTCGCAAGTATGCTCTGTAGTTGACAAACAAAAGCTGTAATTGATTCACAGTCTGCATTGGTGCTGCTACTGACAGTGCCATCCTATAAACTTTTCCCATAGTGAACATTTGCATATCCCATGTGTGAAGTATGGGAGATGTAGTGCCAACATGTCCAATTCCACTGCTTTTATATTGACACTGAGCTACATTTCTCACATAAACCACTGTCAGTCTAGAGCAGTGGCAGCAGGTTTACATGCAGTGACGTGAGACATTTCTGTATCCACGCTTGTTGGACACCAAAAGTTTGGCTTACATGAGTTTTTTTCCTTCAAGCTTTCATGTAAGTGAGAATTTGATGTACAAGCTAGAGACTTCCATTAAATGCACTAGACCTGGCAATTGTACATTTAACTCAGCACTGTCTTCCACTTTCTTGCAGTCTGTATGGATGTCATAATGTCATTGCACTAAGGACTTAGAAACAGGAAGTAAAGCCATGTTTGCTGACTTTTTCCTAGAACTATTTTAACAACTTAAAAGTTATATTACTTCACCAGGAAATGCAGTTAGCAATATAGAATACAAACTTAACTGTAAGCAAACATTTCTATATTTTAAAGTAAATGCATACCTTTCATGAAGACAAATTAGATGGATCTGTTAAGACGTATACTCATTACATCCAAGTGACGCCTCCAGGTGAATCTGCATTTAACCCCTACTGCTCCTCTAGGCTTCAAATATTACTTGTTCATACTTACATTAATAAGTCCAAAACCATGCTACATACAAGGTATCAGAATATTTTATCTTGAAGCATACATGATGGCTATGTATGTACTGATATTTGACCTCTGTCATTGAGTATTTATTAGAATTGTAAGGTGATAACTTCATTTTTAAAGGCTTAGGCCACACCCACTAGGAGTTAAAGGTAAACACTCAAAAGACTTGTACAGGAGGGAATGAGTCACAAATTGTCCATTTCATGTAATAAATTATGACTGTTGTAAAATCCTACCACATTTAAGTGCAGCTCACAGGAAATTTATTGTGAAACCTGTTATTTCAATCCTGCTGTCAAACTAAAGAGAAGAGGATGAACTGTTGTGAACATAGACATTGGCCCCATTTCTCCCTTTTCTTATGCTATGATAAACAGTATAATCTGTTAGAGGCAAGAGATGGTTATTGGTGTTAAAACAAATTTTAGTGATAACTAAAATGGCAGCCCATTCTAAGGAAGCCACACAATGAAGTTCATGTACTGCGTTATTGAAAAGTCCTTGTATTGCAAGTTACTACAGCTCAAATGTTTGACCCAGTAAGACTGATCTTAGTACTCTGTGATCTGGATCCAGACAAAGTATCACCATTTTAGCAAGTCTTGTTTACCCATTATTCCCTAATGGTTGCTGTCATTTGGAAAAAAGCTAACCTAGCAAACATTTTCTGCTATGTGAAAACCTGGAGAAGATGTTAATGCAGTCTCCAATAGCCTTACTTGAATGTTATATTACTGCCTAACTTAGGTTTTCATGTTGGTAGTCTGGGAGATGGAGTCAAATCTGTTACTATAAATCTAAATCCTTTTGCCTGGGCAAACTCCATAATTTCCTTTTACTGTTTGTACAGTGCCCTTCTTGTCAGTTTTCCATGGGTAATTAAGTCTATTAAACTAGTTGCATCCAACTGTGGCTCTATTAAATTGGACAGCAGCGTAACCTACAACCAGGTAGATAAGTTACAGTAACCAAGTCCTATTTATCCCGTTTTAATTCCTTTACTTCTGTCAGTAGTTAATCTCTTCTGACCAGTACATGCTGGGGGAGACTTTACTTTAGTGTATGCATTAGTGGTAAAGTTAATGGTTGGTTATAGATGAATAAGTAGGTACTAGGCTATTGGCCCTAGGGCCTATATAAGCCTAGCCAAAAAAGTACCATGGCTTTCGCCACCCTAGAAAATTATTTTCCTGTGTCCCTGTTGAGCAGAGCCACAGAAGGGATCCCCGGGGTGAATTTCCTCTCTCCCATCCAATCATCAAGGTTTTTCTTGGAGTGCTAATGAGGAGCTTTGTTTGATACAGATAGGTAGTTTGTTCCAGAGTATGGGAAGTCTCTGGGACAGGAATGCATCCCTCCAGCATGTCCTGTTTATTGTGGTGACACAGTTTAGGTCCCTAGAGAGTGTATGTCAGAGGGATTGGGATTTCTTTAAGTGGAGCATGTCCAACAGCTCTGGGTTTGGCATAGCTTTGTATGTTAGGCAGAGATCGCCTCTGAGTAGGCCATATGCGATGGAGTAAAGCTGGGGTTTTTGAGACGGTCTACGTAAGGCATCTGTGTGAAGCCAGTCATCCTCTTTGTGAGGTATTTCTGCAGCCTTTCTAGTTGTTGTAGATGTCTTGTGAGGTACATACCAAGAGGGGCATTGTACTCTATAATGGATCTAATGAGTGACGAGTAGAGGGGAACTATGACCTCTTTTTTCCTGGATGAGAAACCTTTTGTGATGAGGTGTGCCACGTAGAAGGATTTCCTGACTACTGGGGCGATGTGATTATCAACGGAAAAACTACTGTCCACCTGTGTCCCAAGGTCTCTTATCACACTTTCGGTGTTAAGTAGACTACCGCCTATGTGGTAGTTCATGGGTACAGAGATTTTACCAAAAGGGATGACAGTGCAGTTTTTGGCACTGAGCTTGAGGCTATGGCTTTGACACCAGGCATCTGTATCGAGGCCCTTTTGTAGGATGTCCACATTGTTAGGCATTTCAATTGTGGCTCCTAGTTTGCAGACATCTGCAAACTTTGTTAGCCAAAGGCCTTTTGTGTTAGCCTGTACTTCTGAGAAGTAGATAACAAGGAGGAGAGGACCCAGGACTGAACCCTGTGGTACTCCACTTGTCACTGGTCTGAAGTCGGATTTGGAGTCTGCTACTTTCACAGTGTGGGTTCTGTCAGTGAGCCAGTTGGTAACCCATCTTGTAACATAAGGATTTATACCTAGTTTAGTGAGTTTATCTATAATTCCAGAGTGGGGGATGGTGTTAAGAGCCTTGGCGAGATCTAGATAGGCTGTGTGAACCACCTTACCCTCATCTACAGCTTTGGTGACCGCTTCAAAGAACTCTTTGTCAGATTTCGGAGACATGATCTGCCTTTTTGCAAACCCGAACTGGGTGGTGGTCCAGAGTATGGAGATTACCAATGTCATTGTTTATAAGTTCCATGATGATACGTTCCATAGCCTTGCAGACCAGGCTTGTCAGGCTAATGGGGCAGTAGTTCCTGGGGTCTGTGGTGGCTCCCCCTTTGTGGATTGGGATAACAGTAGCTGTACATCATTCAGTGGGCACAAAGCCTGAGGTGAGGCTATGATTGAACATGGTACTTAGGTGGGCTGCCAGTTCATTCTGTAGTTCATGTAGAACGCAGCCTGGGATGTTGTCAGGTCCCATGGATGCTGTGTTCTTGGCTTTGGAGAGTGTGGTATTTACCTGTGCAGCCGTGATTACAGTAACTTTCTATTTTTCCGGTATAGAGCTGGGCTCTTTAGGGGGGTGAGAGGGGGGTAAAGTTAGCACTGAACCTGTCTGCCAGGATGTTGGCAATATCAGTTGGTTCTCTATATTTAGTGCCATTGTGCTGTAACTCAGAGCAGATCTGAGTGTTGCCACTGAGATTCTTGACATAGCTATAGAATGCTTTGTGGTTGTCTTTAGAATCAGTGGTGATTTTGTTTTTGTAACTGGCTTTGGAGGATTTTATGAGGGATCTCAGCATTTTACTGAGGCTGACCAGGGAGTTCCTCTAATCATGGGATTTTACTCTTTTTTGCAACAGTTTCTTTCTTCTGTTGTAGAGTTTGTTTATGGCAGGAGACCACCAGATTGGCTTTTTTTTTGGAGGATAGCATCTTGGTTCTGTTAGGGATTGCATGATCCATGCACTCGTGTAAGTGCTTATAAAGTGCATTTGTGTAGGATTCAGCAGTCGTACCTCTATTGTCCATCTGCATGGGTGTCGTGAAGTTTGCCACTTCTGTTTTAAGAAGCGTGAAGTTGGCTTTGGAGAAATATTTTATGGTGGTTTCCCTAATTGGGGGGGGGGGGTGGGATGTGGATGTCTAGGGTGATTAGCTTGTGGTCGGATTTGACCAACGAGGAATTGACCTCTGCTGTGGAACACTGGTTGCCCATGTTGGTAATGACCAGGTCTAGGATATTGCTCCCCCTGGTGCTGGTGTGAATAAGTTGATCCAAGGCATTGGAATTTATGAATTCTAGAAAACGTTGAGCAAAAGTGTTGGTACATGAGTAGTTTTCCCAGTTAATAGTGGGGTCGTTGAAATCACCCATTATTAGGGTGTTAGGTTGTACCCTAATATTTTCCAGTGTATCAAGAAATGAGGAGTAGGAATCCTGGGGCATGGTTGGGGATCTGTAGCAAGCTACAGTTTGGATTGTGGTCTTGTCCAGAGTTAATTGCACATGGATAATCTGGGATGCATTATGCTGAACAACTAGCCTGGTAGTGTGGATATCCTTAATGAATATGGACAAGCCCCCACTTTTAGTGTTTCGGTCCAGGTTAGGTGGCCGAAAGGTGTGGTATGAATTATAGCCTGGTAATGCAGGGGTGCTCTCTGGAGCCTTGAACCAGGTCTCTATCACTGCACAGATGTCAGTGTTTTCCATTTTAAGGAGTGCCTCGAGTGAGTGCATTTTGAGGTTTAGACTTACCCTCAGATTTTTCTTGCTTGTACCTGTTATGGTGGTGAGTTTGTCATTTGAACCTTACCTAAAAAGGCACTATAGGGGTGGCAAGAGCCTTAGCCAGTATCCAGAATCCCAAGGGTGACCGGTGCAGGCCATCTCTGGCAAAGCATTGTGGTCTGTCAATCATGTCTTCCAAGGCAGACAGATACTGGATCCCCTTAGAAATGACATCAGTAGTTTAGCCAGTTGTTGAAGTCAATCATTTTGTCCTTGTACTGTGGTATCATTCTGGGTGATGGTAGGATGCTACTCAGGGCTAGGGTCATACCTGACTGGGCTACAAGATTGGACAGCTCCTCCATGTCTCTTTTCATGTAGTCCAGGGAGGTACATCTCAGGTCATTCACACCAACATGGACAATGAAAGAGTCATATTTGTACTTGTTGTGGAGTGACCTGAGTGTGTGCGTTATGTGGCAGATCCTGGCACCCGACAGGCAGCTGACAGTAACTTTCTCCTTGTTTAGCCTGGTGAGTGGAACAACAGTGTGCCTAACTATAGAGTCACCTATGACTAGAATGTTGGGTACGTTGTTATGCCTCATGGGCCATGGTTGAGTGGCACACTGAGTTTGTGGGTTATGTGTCATTTGGGTTGTGTTGAGTGGTGGAGGTTGCTTGCATTTCTGCTTTGGAGGTCCTTGTTGCTTGGGCAGATTTTTATTAAGAGCCTCCACGAATGTAGGTGTGTGTTTTGTGTTACTATGTGTGTGTTTTGGTGATGTAGGTTTTGAGGGACTATGTGATGTGTGGTGTGGTGCAGGTGTTTACCCTCTCCTCTTGACTGTCTCGTCTAATCTTGGGTGAAGAGAGCTTTGCTTCCAGTTTGGCTATAGAAGTGCATCTCTCACAGGTTGCAGTGTTGGGTGGTAGGAGGAGAGGGTTGTCTGTGTATATGAGGCAATTGCTGCATTGCCCCAAGATGCCCAGATTCATCAGGTAGACAGGAGAAAACACCAGGAGCTGACCCTTAGACATGCCTAGATAGGTGCTTATTTATTAAGTACTAAAACCTGTTTCGATTCTCGGCTGGAGTGCCTTCTGTGTGGAGTCTGCATGTCCTCCCCGCAGTCGAGTGGCCTCCGAAAGACATGCATGAGTGGGTGTGCCTTTGCTGAAGGTTGGGCGTCGGGCTGGCAACTCGGCGCCGTAAAAATCGACTGCCAATCATTAGCGGACCGGAGTTCTGCTGTGGTGACCCCCTAACCGGGAAAAGCCGAAAAGACAAACAAACAAACTAAAACCTGTTTTCATCTAGACAAGTGAGGAAAGTTGAGTGCTGTAGTAATTTGTAGCTTATTTAGTGCTTACGAGTTCTGAACAAGTGCTGAGCTCAAAGAAACCGATTTGAATGCTAAAACTAAAAAACTGGCTAGTTCTAAGGGAAAATTTGAAGAGCAGACTTTATGGCGCCAGGAATAGTTTAACCCTACCTAAGCAGCGGGGGCTCAGAAGCTTGCAAACAGTCCTGGATACAGCAAATCTGTATCTGGACTAGACTACTTACAGGGAAGGCAGGAAACAAGTGTAGAATTTTTTATTTTTATTTTTTGTAAAGTGGAAATGGAGTAAGGAGGAGCAGAAGATAACTCAAGGTTAAGAACTAAAGTGGGTTGGCCTTCTCAGATGTTCTCCCTGTATTAGGTTGAATGAGGTAATGGCATTAAAATGGGAGGAGTATCCCAGATCAGATTTATGGTAGGGGTGGGCAACTGCAAAGCCACCAAAATTAGAACAAACAAACCCAAACAGGTGCTTAACAAATGTAGAAAATTTCCAGTTAATACCTCACACACAGTGAAATTAGCTAGAAAAGTATGCAGCAAGCAATAAAAGTGTTATAAATAACTAGTAGAAATAAGCAAAAAACAGGATATTTAATGTTATATATCGCAGATCTGGCTTTGTTCAGTGCCCCTCCTCTGATTAGCTCAGTGTGACATGGCAGAAACACTCACAAGTTAACTTCTTAAGTAACAGAAAGTTGAAACCTGAAACAACTTTAAAAAAAGCTCTAAAGAACCAATGAGGTGCTTACTCCAAGCAGTAGTCCAGGTAACCCCAATCAGCCAATGACCATAAACACTCCCCTCTCACTGAAATGCAAGAATGGCTTTCGCTAAACTAAGATGGCCTGGAACATGTGCTCAGACACACAGCCTCCACAGACAAACAACTAAGCCCAAAATGCAAGCCTGAATATGGACAATGCTACAACTATCCACACTACTTAGGTAGAAAAAAATACTGCAGAAATGTTTATCACAACAGAAAAGCAGCAGTGTGCCTTTAAATGAGAGTTTTAAACAGGTAAAGGAGCAAGGAGACTCTAGAGAATGCTTTTAACTGCAAACAAATAAGTTAAGTTATATGATACACTCCTTGGCAGGAAATCAGAACAAACAAACCCAAACAGGTGCTTAACAAATGTAGAAAATTTCCAGTTAATACCTCACACAGTGAAACTAGCTAGAAAAGTATGCAGAAGACATTAAAAGTGTTATAAATAACTAAAAAAACGAATCAAGCTGGAGCCGTAGTACACAAAACAAATTTAATGTAAGCGCTTTCGGAACAGACAATACTCTTCCTTCATCAGACAAAAAAAAAAACATTAATTGGGCATAGTTTTATAATAAGGTTACGTCCCAATTTTCCAATTAGTACAAAACGTATAAAACTTAAAACACAATCGTCTTAGCTAAAACCAAGTATAGTAATAGCAATTAAGATAAAACATTCTTGGAAATAGTATTAAAATAATATTATAATATTAAAATAATACATTGACCAACTCAGAATTCTTTTGATTTACCCATACAAATATAATAATAAAAGTAATAAATACTAAATATTATGTTCTAAATGCAGTGTAAAACATAAAACATAATAAATGCACTCCAAAACCAATGTTCCCCAACGCACATAAAAATAAATCAATATAACTAAAATGGTGTGCTTAAACCCTCTAACCATAATGTTTGATATCATCTAAGTGCTACCTTTTCAAAGCTAACAGTTTAAGAAAACACTTGACGGAAATACTTTCATTAAGGCCTGGTGGCAAATATGCTGCTGTCTTGATTTGCCAAAATAATTCTTCCATTTCGAGTTTAATTTGCCAAGAGCCCCCTCTCTCATCTAGGACTATTTGTTTCAATATAGTAAACTTGAAGGTGTGGTCTGGAAATTCATGTATATGCCTAGCTAATGCATTAGTCATATTTTTCTTACCAATAGCATATTGGTGTTCATAGATACATTGTTTAATATTTCTTTCCGTCTTTCCTATATAGAAGGCGGTACAATATTGGCAGCAAGCAGAATAAGCTATTCTTTTTGTGTCACAGGAAAATCTACCTTGGACCTTATAATTTTTGTCCCTGATTTTGAATTCATAGGCAGTATTTAAGTATCTGCACAGCTGACATGCTCCACATTTTATCATGCCCTTGTTGTTATTAACTAAAGGCTTGTTCGAGTATTCAAGCAATGCCTTTAAATTAAGCCCTCGTCTGTAAGTGATTTTTGGTTTGTTTCCAAGGAGCTTATTTAAATTGCTGTCTTCTGTGATAAGAGACAAGTTTTTGTTAAGAATTTCCGTAATTAGTGTATGGTCTAAACTGTAAGTACATAAGAAACTAGTTGTAAAACTTTGGGTTCCAGTGTTAGGGGAATGTTGGTGTTCATCTCTGACAATTTCATCCTCAACTACGTTGTCCATAATCAGTAGAGGTGTAAAATGTCCTAATTGTCTTTTGGTGACTAACTCAGCAGAGATGCTGAAAACTAATGGTGCAGGATACCCTCTCTTGAGAAACATGTTCTCAAGCAAATGACATTCCTCCATAAAATCGATCTCTTCAGAAATCATTCCAGCTGCCCTAACCATCTGCCCTTTAAATACTGCTCTTTTTTGGTAGTAGGGGTGGCAGCTAGAAAAGTGGAGGAATGAATTTGAGTATGTGGGTTTCCCGTATATCGTACTTTTAAACCTAGAGTTAAGAAGATCTTTCTGAATACAAATGTCGAGAAAATTAATGGTGTCCCTTTGAAGATTAAAAGTCAATTCAAGAAAGTTTGTTAGAGAAGTAATTGTAGTGATAAACTCTTGGACTAACTCACAGGAGCCTTGCCATAATAAAAACATATCATCTTGGTAACGAGTGTACCAAGCAACGTTTTTCTGGAACATTGGGTTCTTGAAAAGCAGAGTCTTCTCCCAATGTGCCATGATACAATTGGCAAAGCTTCCTCCACAGGGGGACCCCATGGCCACCTCGGTTTTTTGGAGGAATGTTTGTCCTTCAAACCACATAAAATTACTAGTAAGAACTATCTCTAGGAGGGTTTCTACAACATAGATTATGTTGTCATTCACTTTCCTCTGCTGCATGAATTCCCTAATCCATTCCAAGCCCAAAGATTGAGGGATAACTGTGTACAGATCCTTAACGTCAACAGTCAAGAATAAATAATCATGATGAAATGGGATTTTATTGAGCTCCTTTAAGAAGCTCCAAGAATCTCTGCATATTTGCTCCTCCTGCTCAACTAAAGGTCTCAAAATGCTGTCCACATACTTGGCACATCCGTACGTGATAGACCCACGTCCGTCGACAAAAGGTCTGAACGGGGGGGGTCAACAGTCCTCTTGTGGATCTTAGGTGTTCCGAAAAGAATTGGTGTTCTAGGTGCTGGCATGGTTAAAAAGTTAAAAAGCTGCATGTCAATAGACCTTTCCAAAAAAAGGTCATCCAAAATGCGCTTAATTTTCTTAAGAACCATGTTTACTTCATTTAAACTTAAAAAATGGCATATTGTAGTGTCAAGATGTTTTTTCATACCCATAATGTGTATGTATTATGGTCCATAAAAACCAAACCACCCCCCTTGTCAGGCTTCATCACCCTTATTTTACAGTCCTTCAAAAGTTTAATAAAATCACGTTCATTTTCATTAATGTTAGAGCCCGCCTTTTTATTATTTGTTCTAGTTGTACTCAAAGATCTCAAATCTATTTTGCACATTTTTTCGAAGGAAAGAATATTAGGGTGTAAGGGTGGGTTAAACAAACTAGAGACTCTTAAGTGAGCTATTAAGGGTAGAGCTTGCTCCCATTAAAACGTTAAGGTTGATTTTTCGAGCAAAAAGTTTAAGATCCACTATCGTATTAACTAGATTCATTTTGGAATGAAGCTTTGAAAAGGTAGCACTTAGATGATATCAAACATTATGTTTAGAGGGTTTAAGCACACCATTTTAGTTATATTGATTTATTTTTATTTTTATATGCATTGGGGAACATTGGTTTTGGAGTGCATTTATTATGTTTTATGTTTTACACTGCATTTAGAACATAATATTTAGTATTTATTACTTTCATTATTATATTTGTATGGGCAAATCAAAAGAATTCTGAGTTGGTCAATGTATTATTTTAATATTATAATATTATTTTAATACTATTTCCAAGAATGTTTTATCTTAATTGCTATCACTATACTTGGTTTTAGCTAAGATGATTGTTTTTTAAGTTTAAAGTATTGTACGTTTTGTATTAATTGGAAAATTGGGACGTAACCTTATTATAAAACTACGCCCAATTAATGGGTTTTTTGGTCTGATGAAGGAAGAGTATTGTCTGTTCCAAAAGCGCTTACATTAAATTTGTTTCATGTACTACGACTCCAGCTTGATTCATTTTTTGTTTTTAATAGTTTGTGATTTGTACGGTTTGGTTTGTTATAAATAACTCCCCAAAATAAGCAAAAAACGGGATACTTAATGTTATACATCGCAGATCAGGGTTTGCTCAGTGCCCTTCCTCCTTATTAGCTCAGTGTGAAATGTTGCTATCAGCTTAATTACTGTCAGGACGATTCAGTCATAAAAATTCTAATATGACATGTCTTTCTGCCACACTATCAAAGGCTACCTTGTTTTTCATATAGGTATGCTGTCCATTCTTTAAGAAAATTTAATAAGGCAGTCAGCTGGACTGATGCTTACTGCCTTGCCTCTCAGTGTTTGGGCTAATGCTCACTGCCTTGTCTGTTAGTGTTTGGACTTAATTCTGTTGTCCTTGCAAGGATATCTGCCAGATACTGGTCAGGGTATGGTGAAAGCAAGTAAAACATATTACTGCCTCTCAAGAGGTGCTTACCATAGTTAAACAAAAGCTGTTTGCAAGTGAATCCTGTAACTGTGATCACCAGTGATTCAGCTAATTTTCCCAAAGTAAATTTAAAGGGACAATCATTTGCTGTATTAAGTGCTCAGTACCCTTCCCATCAATCTAGTCTTTCTTTGTAAGGACAGCAGGCAGATGCTGATCAGAGTAGGGTAGCTGTGGATAAAACACACTTACTGGGTCTTGAGCTTCTGACTTTACTTAAACAAAATCTGTCACTTGCAGGGGCCAGTGTTACAAGACGTTCTCTAACCGTGGCCATCATTAATACATCTAGCTGTTCCCCAAGCATATTTAGAAACGCAGTCAGCTGTACAATTAATCCAGCACCCTTTTTTGCCAGTAACTGACAGTAGGACTTTCACCCTTACAACATCAGACATCAGATATTGTCATTATGTTTCTTAACTTATTCACATTATTTTAAAAATCTACATTGCTTGGGCACAAGCACTTGAATAACTGAAGCATAAGTCAATATTTGTAATCTGTTTTTGTGAACTAAACTGAGCTGTAAGGAAATTTAAGATGACTGTAAATGGTTATTGTATAAAGTGAAACAGAATATTGCAAATACTGACCCAGTTGGAGCCCTTTGTTGCTGACCTTTCTAGCTAAACTTTGATAACACATTGTAGCTATTTTTTACTGTTTGAAATTTACAGAAATGACGCAATCTTTTGCACACAGTTATGGCAGCTGTTTAACCATATTACAAGAAAAAGGTATACTAAAAGTGGCATAAAAGTAAAGAATAATTATTAACAATGAAGAGGAAAGTATTTCAGGCCTGATTTAATGATTTTTTTTTTCGTCTTCATAGATGATGGCTATATTCACAAGGCAGTGGTGATGAGCCCTAAAGTTCACATTATAGAGGAAGTACAGCTTTTCAGGAGTCCTGAGCCAGTGGAGAAGTTAGTCATTTCAAAGAAGCAGGTGGGGATGGTTTGCATCATCTTTTAACACAAGCAAACATAGTTTTGTGGTATACAGACCCTGTCTTATTGTTGTCTTACAGAATGTGCCTTGAAACTGTTACATAAGTCTTCCATAACAAAGGTGGCTTGCTAATTTACTCTCTTGTGTATTGTAGCATAAAGGATTAGTCCAGATAAAATCACTTTAGCTAGCAGATCCAGGAGACTGTCTGTCTCTGATACCTGCCCTGTGGGAGGAATAAAGACGCGTTGTTGAAGTTTCCAGTAGTTTATTCAGTTAAGTAGGCAGATGGACGAGTATTCTAGTTCTTAGTCCTTTCACCCTCTGGGACACAAGTGGGGATACCGACTTCACTCGAGCCCTCTGGATTACCTCTGACTTTTGTGCATCTTTCTGTATTTTGTCTTAGAGTACAGTTCTGTGAATAGCTTTATGAATGAACTTTAAAACCTTATTCCAGCTCCCACAAAAGAAAAATAAATGCAATTTATCCACTGAAAAAATGCTTTCAGTTACTTTATACTACTTTTAAAGTAAAAGGAAAAAAAGTGTTCTGTTTAAAAATACATTACAGTCATGAGACAGTCTGTTAAAACACAACACTCCAGCTTTAAAGCAACTTTCTGAAGGGAGAAGTAATATAACATCAACACAATTAAGAAAATAGAAGATTTTTCCCCAAATGAAATTTATCTGCCTAACAAGGGAAAGGACCAGCCGAGCACCAATCCTTAAAACCCTCAGAGGAGTGTACTTTTCAGCAGCATTAAAGCCCTGAAGGGCTTTGTGCCCAAATTTGTGTTTCAGTTAACTCAGCTTGACAGTTTGGAAGCATGGAAGATGCCCTGAAGCTTTTGAAGCTAGTCAGTTGTATCTTTGTCAGGTTATAACCCGTATAGATAAGGCTAGTGCAGCTGTGATCATTCGAGCATCTGCTGTTACTATAAGTTCAGCTTACACAACTGTAAGTTTCCAATTGTCTTAATTTAAATTCCTTTGAGCGTTACAAATGTTTGTATAGTAACTTGTGAGTGTCATATAGTATAATATGGACAGGTGACTATTCATTACATGGCTGTTCTTACATCAGTTGAGGTGAGTGATCTTGGTAGTATCACCAAGTCTCAGGTGGAAATGCAGCTTTAGGTGTAGATGACCACCCATTTACTGTGTTTGCATTCACAGGGTTTCCTTTCAGTTTTATTGTTTCTTTGTTACACCTTTTTCTGTGTTGTTTGTCTGTCCATTTTCTCTCTGCTGCCTATTAGTGAAGGTTACTGACTTTGTTCTCACTTGATGCCACATCCCAAAGACAAGCTATTGGCAGCTTAGCAGTCTTCCAGATTGCCCTTGCATAGAATGTCGAGATGTAATGAAAAATGTATAGTTTGTCAGCTTAAGGGTACAGTTTACTTTAAAGCGTTTATCATTGGATATGTTTCATTGTTTTCTTTTTTCATACCTATCCATTCCTGAGTGTAATTTTTTTTGGCATAGCCAGCTGTGTTGAAGTTGTGGGATAAAACCCCGACTACATCCTAGGTGACCAGAGTTCGATTAAAGGCTTGAGCATCTGGTGGGCTGGCATGGGAAGGATGAGCATGCCTGTGTTGATGTTGGTGGCTCTATGATCATCTGCTGCTGTAGTACCTTAGAAGAGGGGCAGTAATGCAAAAGGGCAGTCATGTGGCATGGATGTGATGCACCAAACTATGTTTGTGGTAGCTTTTGGTCCTGGATTGATAGGAACGTGCACTGAACTGAAGAAGAAGGAATACTGCCCTGCTGTGATGAGCATCAGTGGTCTCCCTCCCAGGAACAAGAGTTTGGTGCACATAAAAAATGCCATCATTGTTGATAGTTGATGAATGAGAGAACTGGCAAACTTTGCTCAGTGATTTTCGAGTCAATGAAAAAAAATGCTTGCCTAGCAGAATCATACATGCATACTTGTGAGCTTGTGCACACAGACACACACACATACATTTTATATACAAAACTCAACAAAGTTGCATGTGAAAAATTCCAAATTCCACTTCACAGTAAAAATAGAAACACACTACAAACAAACCAGCAGTAATTGGAAAAAGGAAATTAGTGTTTTTATGTTAGACAAATATAAAAACTAGCTTCTGTTAAATCTTAGAATTGTATTGTCCATTCTCAAGTAACATACCAGGATGTAAACAGCACTAAGATAAAATAAATGCATAGCTCACATTTTTTTCAAGCAAAATTTTTATTTCTTTATTTGAATTTGTTTACTGCAATAGAACACTGATCAGTTCTGACCTATTTCACTCAACTCGGGATAATCAACATTTCACTCAAGGAACAAACACAAAATTTAGTAACAAAAAATAATACACAAACAAGTATATAAACATATGCCTTGTAACCATGAAACTTTGCTTGTGGAATTAGAAAACATATCTGAAAATATTGTTCAAATTCAGAAAACAAGAACAACACAGAAACAAATGATAAGTGTAATTGAACATTCATAAATACTTGACTGGATCACTTATGTTTGTATTAATCACAAAGTTATGTTCACAAGCAGGTGTAGCTCTCAACCTCTTAGCACAAAAAATCTGCGCAAAGCCAAAAATAATGGGGGAAAGCCTCAAAAATAGGGACAACTTTTAAAATATTGCTCTTACAAACTTAGAAAGTTGCTAGAATAAAAGGTCTTGTGTTACCATGCATTTTTCTGAGGGATATGAAGTCAAACTCAAATGACTTTCATTATTTAGTGAATTCAACCCGCACTGATTTGCCACAAAAATCCAGGAAATCACAAATTTTATGAGGAATAGACCAAAAATATGAGGTGAAAATCTGGATATTCTGCAAAAATCTGTACAGTTGAGAGGCATGCGCAGGGAAAATGAAACTCAGTAAGTGACTATTGGACCAAAGGAAAAATAATGTTAACGTAAATTAAAAATATTCATTCAGACCTGGTGGATACATAGCTCCAAGCTATACAGTCATTGCTTCTCTTTTTAGTCCAGTAGTTTGTGTTTTTGTGCATCAGTACATCCCTAAGTATAAACACTATTTATACCATTAAACAAGAAATGGGCAAAGGTGTGATTAGTTGTATATCTTAATGCATTGCCTTCTTATTTACAGTTAGTATTTCCAAATTATGTAAGATTCTTTGAGTGGGCGAGATGTCTGGCCCATATAGATTGCCCCACATTGGCATACCACTAAATATATCACCCAGTCCACCTTACAAGTAATCAAAGATTTAATGTCAAATATTTGGCTAGCTTTAGTCGTAGTCAATTATTTTTTTTAAACAATACTACAGTGTGCACAATGACCGTATTGTTAATTTACAACCAGTAAAGAACCGGAAAGGTCAGTTTGTTTTTATACCATTACACAACTTTTTTCTTTAAATAAGTCAAAAACATTAGCCATATTTTTACCCCTAAATTAGAAAAACTGTGCAGGTTCAGGAACAATAGTGCTAAAAAAGCCATCCTGTGCTAGTAAATACTAATGTTGAATGCATTGTTGGTCTTACAAGTAAGATTAACAAATGTAGTAAGAAATCTAATGGTGTGTGTGTAGTGCTACTGCCATGATCCGTGACTGAAAGATCAAAATTGATAAGCTCATATCTGGGCTAAAGATATGTGTGTCTTTCTTTTTATGGCCTGTTTCAGTACATTAACATCATGTGGAGAATTATTTTTTTCTTTTAGCACCTTGTTTTTATCTTGAAATTGAGAGTCATGACTGCAAATGCTCCTGACACACACTGTGAGTAGGGGACATTTCTGATGATGTCTGTTGGGTGACAACTGCCTCATGTAAATGCATATATTTTCTATGAATAGTAATATGAAGCATTCCATCTTGAAGTTTTGTTTTTGAGACATCCAAATAGTTGGGCACACCAAAAAATCACAGGTATATGTGAATTCAATCACACAAAACTGTATTGATAGTGTATAAACTGTTTTAAACCATCAGTGGTACATTTCCACAGCATAGGTTCATAGGTTCATACTAGGCTATCTGCCCGAGGGCATTTACAAGCCTAGCCCATAGTTTTGTGGCTTACGCCACCCCCTTTGGGGAACGCATCCAACAGTTATTGTGGTATCTTTTCCATAGACAAATTTGATCCAAAAATATACATGGACATATGTATATGTGGATCTACTTTCAAATCCCAACACTCACATGATCAACGGTTTAAAAGCCAGAGACAAATATAATGAAAATGAAGAAACCCAAATGTCATAAACACTTGCCCAGCATGCCCTTTTCTCCACTGTAGTGCAATCTTAGAGTTGGTAAATATAGTTAGGGGGAGCGTGGGGGATGCGGGGGGCATAGCCCTCCTCCTAGATAGGTTTTACTTACCTCAGCGTGAGTTTTGTTTACTTTTGGGCAGGTGTTTACTTATCCTGAGAAAAAGTCGGCGTTCAGGTTTCTTCTTTTTCATTATTTTCATCTCTGGCTTTTAACTGTCAATCATATGGGTGTTGGGATTTCAGAGTAGATCCGTATATGTAGACACACACACACACACGTAAACAGTTTTGATTGTTTATTCTCTCTTCAGTTGTACATTTCTTTGTTAGTGCCTGTTTCATTTGTTGTTTCTTCTTTTGATTAGTGATATGATTATCTTTTGTTTAATTTAGTGGATAACATAAATTTGTATTTCATTTTGGAGATGGTTGTGCAAGCATGAAGTTAGTAAATGTGTAAGTTATGTAGGGGGGGGCTAAACCTTCTATATTAATGCATATTTTATTTCTATTACTTTAGCTAACCAGGTAGCCAATGGATATTGGACATCAGAGGAAAGAGGAAACACTTGCTTAATTGCTTAGTAGTTCTACAGGTACCGAGAATAGTGATGAGATGAAGGGAGGTAGTGGCAGACATGGTAATGCAGGATCTTATGTAGTAGTAGCATTGTTACAGAAAGAGGTTTTTTTTAAGGTAAGGTGCGCAGAATGTTTAAGTGAACCAGGCAAAGAGAAGACCGATTATTCATATAGATGAATCAGAGGGCAAAGGTGATATAAATTCACTTCAAAAGAATACAGAGAATAGAAAAATGCACTAGAATGCATTAACTTCATGTGAACAGGCAAAAACCATATCAGAACTAAAGACTCTTCTAATGGTCACAGGTACAAAAATTCAAAAATTTAAATATTAAAATCCCAGTCATTCAATGAACATTAAGCAGTAATCATCATTGTTAATTAGTTGTGTTAAAGCAAAGCTTAACACAAAATGTCTGTATTTAACCCTTTGGGAGTATATTGCCAGACTGTAAATAGTTCATGTTTATGTTGAAAGGTATGTTTAAAAGAAGGAGCGGTACACCTCATAAAAAAATGAAGGATGACAGATATCTGTGATGCACATTATGGAATTATTGAGCAGTAAAGCTACCTTGAAACCTTTTTTTCTAAAGTCGCCATGATATTGTTCTGTTCTAATTTTAATAGCTGTATTTTGACAGTATTATAAGGTTTACAGGAATGTGACCAAAATAAATTACAGATGAGGAACAGTTGAAGAATTCTCGTGTACAGTAAAGTCTAAGAAATTAATTTTCCGTATAGAGTTTGACATTGCAAACTTGCAGAGTGAACAGTGGCCACTAGCAAAGGTACCCTGAAACTTAGCATTAGGGGGCATACCTCTCAACCTCGTAGCAGAAGAAATCTGGACAAATCCCAACAAAATAGGAGGTCAAAGGCCCAAAAATAGGGACATATTTTAAGTGTTGCTCTTATAAACTTAGAAGCCGTGGTGGTGCAGCGGTAGTGTTGTTGCCTCACAGCAAGAGGTTCCCCCATTCGATTCTTAGTTTGGGAGCGCCTTCTGTGTGGAGTCTGCATGTCCTACCCGCGGTTGAGTGGCGTTCAAAAGTCATGCGTAGAATGGGCGTGCCTTCGTTGAAGGTTGGGCATCGAGCTGGCACCTTGGCACCCGTAAAAAAATCTACTGCCAATCATTAGTGGACCGGAGTTCCGCTGTGGTGACCCCTAACCGGGAAAATCCAAAAGAAGAACTAAACTCTTATAAACTTAGAAAGTTGCTAGTGTAACAGGATTTGTTTTAACATACATTTTCTGAAGGATCTGAAGTCTGGAACTGAAATATATGCCATTATTTAGTGACTGCAGTCCTGACATCATCCCATTGATTTGCCAGAAAACCATAACTTTTATGAGGAGCAGACCAAAAATATCAGACAAAAAATATGGACATTCTGCAAAAATCTGGACAGTTGAGAGGTATGTTAGGAGGTCATAATTCTGAAAACAACTGGAAACTAATCTTTTGTTTATAGTTTGACCCACAGAATAAGAAACTGTGAAAAAGGCAGGCAGTATGTCCTCAATAGTGGGTTTAATAAAATCATTTTCTGGATGTCCTTCAAGGATGCATCTGCAGTCCTAACATATGGGTTGTCCTGCCTCAGGCTGCCCTTCGGTCGGCCGGATTCCAAAGTCTGGGTCTGGCCTCGGCTGATGTCGCACTTCACCCGACGTCATAGCTGCTGGGGTATAAAGGCATCAGCCGACGCCATTTTCCTCAGTCTTTCTTGCCGCGCGGTGCCCGAAGCAGAAGCTGTTCGCAAGTGCCGGTCGGTCAGATCCAGAGATCTCTACTACCGAAGACTTCTAAAAAAGCTAAGTACCCCGTTGGGGACTCTTTCTTGCCTCAGCCAATGTCAGACAAAGTAAATAATTGTTTAACTTGTGGGAAACAAATACCTCATAAGGATTTCCACTCTTACTGCCTTCCTTGCTTAGGCCCAGACCACGACGTATCAGCTTGTCTAGCCTGTGCTTCCTTCAACCGATGGACGCTTAGACATCGGTCGGAGTTTGCAGAAGAGTTTTTTGGTCCCGCTTTTGCATATAAAATGCCGTCGGAGACTCCGACTACACAATTAGCTAAAAAGCGCAAGGAAAAGGACCGACACTCGCGACCCGCGGTTTCAGCTGAAACCACGGTTAGGCCAACCGCGAGTGTCTCGGTTTCGGCTGAAACCGAGTCCTCGGTTCTCCCTTCGGCCGAAAGCATGCCTCCGATAACCGAGGCCTCACAGACCATGGTTGAATCGGCTACTGAAATTACTGCTACAGAAGCAGGCACCCAGGATTTGTCAGACACTATTCCTTTAGACATCTCTACTCCTGCACGTGGGGCTGCTAGACCCTCTGCTTCTATGTCTACCCTCTGCTTCTATGTCTATCAAGGCCTTTTCCAGGGCTAAAGCAGCCAAATCTTCTAAGGCCTTACCTACAAAAGCTCCCTCACACAGGCCTACCTCTAGTTCCCAGATACTCAGCCTGGCTGAGGATCTTATTTCTTTGATCAGGGGATCCCAACCTCACCCAGACAGGGCCTCTCAACCTTCTCCAGATAAGAGGCCTAGGACTGAACCCCTTGAACCTGTCTCTACAGACTATTCCTCGGATGACTCAGATATTTCAGACCATCAGGAAGGCCCATATTCTCCTTATGAGGATTCTGATGCAGAAGACTCCATTCCTTCTGCTTCTCCTCCTGAAGAATTTTCTTTTGAGGAAACCCTACACTCTATGAGGGAACACTTCCAATGGCATGGCCAGGATTTTTCAGATTCAAGGAAAAGGCTAAGGACTTTTTTACACTTACCACAGCATAGGCCTTTAGCCGTTCCTCCAGTACTATCAGTTGTTGATGATGCATATAATGATGCCAGTACTGCCCCTGATTCTCTTCCTCCGGCCCCTGCCAAGCCTAACAGATATTACAGGGTCCCGGACACACACTACCACTTGTATAAGGCTCATGTTGCAGACCCAGAAACCATTTCACAGGGCCCTAAAGGTGTGGCAGCTGCCTCTGCCAAAAACCCTCTTCCCTCTGAAAGGGAATCTCGAGCATTAGAGAGATGGGGTAAAAAGGTTTATACATCTGCTACTCTTTCTGCCAGGGCCTTAAACTGTCAATTTCACATGATTCAGTACCAGGAATTTTTGTTAGACCAGCTAAATAAAAAACTGTCCTCTCCTGAACCTATAGACCGTAAGTCCCTTCAGGATTTGGTACATAACTCTCAGCAGGTCAGTAATCATTTTTTAAAATGTGGCTATGATGCACTGGAGGCTTCCTTTAGATCAGCTATGACTGGAGTAGTGATTCGAAGGCATGCCTGGTTAAAAGAGCAATCCTTACCAGACCATGTTAAGTCAAAACTCCTGGATGCTCCTATGGAGAAACAAAGTTTGTTTGGCTCCCCTGCACAGGAGGTTCTAAAGAAAGTGGAAGAAAAAGCAAAATCTGTCCAAACAGTCAAGGATTTTTTACAGGTCCAACCTCCGAGGTTTAGCAGAAATTGGCCTTCGAAGAATTGGTCCTTTCCAGACACCTCCAGAGCACAGAGAGGCAGAAATAGACGCCCAAGAGGCAGAGGTCAATCCAGGGGTGCCTACAGGGGACGTCAGTGGCAACCTGCCAACCAGAGAAGTGCTGCCACAGCTGCAACTACAACCACTTCCACAGGACAGACACAATGACTTGGCTCTGATTCCGCCTACCAGGGAACAACTGGAAGTACCCTTGGGCAGAAAGCTAGCCTTATTTTCAGACAACTGGCATTGCATTACAGGAGACAAATGGACTTTACAAACAATAGACAAGGGCTACAGGTTTCACTTCCACACTCTACCAAAAAAGAGAGGAATGCCAAACCTTCCACCAAGCCAAAAAACAGAGGCTCTAAAGCAAATCAACAACTTTCTAAGGATGAGAGCTATAGAAAAGGTACCACCTATGGAACAAGGCCAAGGATTTTACTCCAGACTATTCCTTGTACCAAGAAAAGAAAATCAATGGAGACCTATTCTCGACTTGTCCGCACTGAACACATACCTCATTGTTCCAAAATTCAAAATGCTGACCCTCCAGCAACTTCTTCCCATGCTGGGCAAGGAGTCTTGGCTGGTGACTCTAGATCTCAAGGAGGCATACCTGCACGTCCCTATACGACCAGATTGCAGAAGACACCTCAGATTTCTTGCAGGATCAGAGCATTATCAATTCTCAGCATTGCCCTTTGGCTTATCTACTGTGCCCAGAGTATTCACGAAATGCCTGGCATCAGTAATTGCTCATTGCAGGCTTCAGGGAATTCAGATTTACCCATACCTGGACGACTGCCTAATACAAGCGGACAACAAGACAAAATTAACAAAAGATTTGGCAAATGTCATACAACTGTTGCAAGCCTTGGGATACACAGTCAACATTCAAAAGTCAAGGCTAGTACCATCCCAAAGGATAACATTTTTGGGTGCAGAACTGGATACAACAACTCAGATGGCTTTTCTCACAGAGGAAAAACAAAAGCAACTACCAGTCTATTTCATGGCATTAACAACACAAACTCAGCTTACTGCAAGGAAAGTCCTGCAAGCCCTGGGTTACATGGCATCCTGCATAATCTTGATCCCGCATGCCAGGCTGCATATGAGAAAGTTGCAATGGTACCTAAGGAATGTATGGTCTCAACACAAGCACAGTCTAGAAGCCCAGATTCCAATAATTCCATGCCTGAAAAAAGAATTCCTGTGGTGGGCTCAGGCCTGTCAGATAAACAGAGGATTGCCTTTCCACAAACCACATCCCAGCCAGACCATCACCACGGACGCCTCAGACCTAGGCTGGGGGGCACACATGGAGGACAAGTGTATACAAGGCCTATGGTCCCAAGACCAGCTGAATCTACACATAAATCTAAAGGAGATGCTGGCAGTGAAACATGCAATCCAGGCATTCAGACCATTCCTCCAACAAGGTCACCTGCTGATAAGGACGGACAATACCACAGTCATGTGGTACATCAACAAACAGGGAGGTACACACTCATATCCTCTATGCCGGATGGCAATGGACCTGTGGAATTTGGCCCTGAATCTCAACTTTCAACTGCAGGCCAGATTTGTACCAGGAAAAGAAAATTCACTAGCAGACACCTTAAGCAGAACTACCACAGATGCTCACGAATGGATGCTGCATCCAGATATCTTCAAAACCATAACAAAAGAATGGGGAATGCCAGAGATAGACCTGTTCGCCTCCCCACACAACCACCAATTGAAGAAATTTTGCTCAAGAGTATACCACCCACTTGCCTGGAGCGTGGACTCCCTTTCCTTCAGCTGGAAAAACCTGACAGCATATGCATTTCCACCTCTTCCTTTGATGTACAAAGTCCTACTGAAGATCAAAGAGGAACAGCCAAAGGTAATCCTGATAGCTCCAGACTGGCCAAGACAACATTGGTACCTGCTACTGAGAAGCATGTCTTGGGCACACTCATGGCCTCTACCTCTATGTCCCTTACTTCTAACACAGAACAACTACAAGACCCTGCATCCAAACTTGAAAACACTGCAGCTAACTGCTTGGAATATTGCATAAAACAAAATCAACCAGATTTATCTCAGAGGGTTAAGGACATTATCCTGGAGGCACGCAGACCCTCCACAAGGAAAACATATTCAGCCAAATGGAAAAGATACCTCATTTGGAGTGCAGCAAAGGGAGAAAATGTCTCATTGGCAAACATAGCACACATCCTGGAATACTTAGCAGAACTGTTCCACAATGGCCTGTCCTACTCCTCCATTAAGATTCAAGCATCAGCAATTTCAGCAGAGTACAACATGGATCCTCCTGTCTTCTCTCATCCTCTACTCAGGCAGTTCTTGAGAGGAATCAAAAACGTAAAGCCTCCAAGGAAACCACCTCTACCTACATGGGATCTCAACTTTGTGCTGGAAAAATTAACACTTCCCCCTTTTGAACAAGCAGCAACAGCAGACTTACAGTTCTTATCTTGGAAAACTGCATTCCTGCTAGCAATCACTTCAGCAAGAAGGGTATCTGAGTTACAGGCATTAATGGCAGTACAGCCTTTCCTTATCTTCCATCAAGATAGAGTGTCTCTGAGAACTAATCCTACTTTTATGCCAAAAGTGGTCTCCAGGGTATCATTGAACCAAGCTATTCATTTACCTACATTCTTCCCCAACCCACAGAACAGGGGGGAAAGACTACTACATACCTTGGATGTACACAGACAATTACACTACTACCTGGACAGAACTAAGGCCAGCAGAAAAACTGACCAGCTTCTGGTAGCATATGCAACAGGGGTGCAAGGAAAAGCAATTTCAAAACAGACAATCTCAAAATGGATAGGAAATTGCATTAGATTTTGCTACTCTTTTCATGGAAAGACAACTCCTGAAAATATCAGGCCTCACTCCACAAGAGCTACAGCCACCACTACAGCTTTCCTACGAGGAGTGGCTACCAAAGACATTTTAGAAGCTGCTACTTGGAGCTCCATGCATACATTTGCCAAGCACTATAATCTTCCTTTATACTCCATATCCCGAGCAGGTTTTGCAACTGCTGTTTTGCAAGGGATCTTAACTACACCATCATTATCTTAGTGCCTCCTCCCCCAGTTTGGCTATGGTATTCTACCCATATGTTAGGACTGCAGATGCATCCTTGAAGGACATAGTACAGTTTTGTACCTACCATAAATGTAGATGTCCGATAGGTATGCATCTGCAGTCAGGATTACCCACCCTCCTTCCACTCTATGGTATTTCTAGGGTACTTACCCCTCTTTTAGCTAGCTGGGGGAATCTATTATGGTGTATTTGTTTGTATGTATATATGTATATATATTTTGCTTTCTACTGTTTGGAATTATCTGCATTTATCCAAATTTAGCCTTCCTAGAGGGCACCTGGCATCTGGGGCAAGAAACACTGAGGAAAATGGTGTCGGCTGATGCCTTTATACCCCAGCAGCTATGACGTCGGGTGAAGTGCGACATCAGCCGAGGCCAGACCCAGACTTTGGAATCCGGCTGACCGAAGGGCTGCCTGAGGCAGGACAACCCATATGTTAGGACTGCAGATGCATACCTATCGGACATCTACATTTATGGTAGGTACAAAACTGTACTTTTTGCTTAACAGTTTGTGCAAAATATAAGTAAGCTTCAGGACAAAATATACAGGAGTAATCTTGATATTTAACTCTTATTATTTTACCTAATTTGCCCATCTTTTTAGTTAGAATGTGAGTCCTGATTGATGTAATTTACCATGCTCTACCTCATGAAGTGCTTGTGATGCATTATTCCTTGAACAGTTTGTTTCTGAATACCTACAGATCACCTGACTTGTTGCTTTTGAGAAAGTGTTTTGATTACTACCGCATCCGTTCATTCAAAAAAATTCTCCTTTAGGCAAGGATGTATTGAGGTGCTTGGGATGATCATGAGAGGCATGTAACCAATGTATTTGTCATAGTAGGTTTCTTGTGTACAGTAGATTTGATTTCCCTGCTACTGTTCTGGAAAAGTAAAGCATATCAATAGGAAATCTCTGTATATGAGGAGACTGCTATAAATACCTAATGATTGGTGTTAATATGTTGCAAAAACTCCTGAAACACATCTGGTTTATCTGGGAATATAAACTGTAAGTCATCTTTGTAATATGAAAAAAGACTTATTCTGTCTAACAAGATGTGAGGGGGGGGGGGTTGCCAGGGGTGGTCATGCAGGATCCAGCCTCACAAGGAAACCAGGAGTGACAGTCAGTTATATGTGTGAAGCAGAAGGCAGGTAACATGCAAGTGGGAGAGAGCGTGTAGGAAGTGTACTGATAGGATGGAATAGATTTTGTTGGACAAGAAGGGAGGCAGCCATCATAAACGGAGCTAAGCACTGAAGGTGATGCAACTGGAGGGGGTAAGATTGCAGGATGATAGAGGTGATGGCACAGGCTAGAGTGTGAAGGAGATGGGCGACAGTATTGGGAGAGAGACGATGGTTTAGGTGATTGGAAATTCGTTCACCAAAAAGACTGAGTCTGGAAAAAATAAAAAGGAAAGACCAGCTTACAGTAAAACCAGTCTTAAATCTTTGACTTACTAAGACATGAGTTGGAGGAATAAATACATGTTCTGTTTTATGTAGGGACTAGAGACCTGTCAGAGGAAGCACTTGCAGTGGTGGAAGGTGGCAAAGAGATTCAAGGATAGGACAGTGGAGGCAGCATTCCCAGAAGCATTACCTGTGCCAGCATTTAGTATGCTGAAGAAATGTGGTTATGGAGCATAACTGCTTGTAGCTGTGGACTATGTAGAAGAGCTTGGGACTAGTAGAGTATGGTGAAAGACCTCGCAGGGAGATCTTCTCAATGCCAGGGACAGAATCCATCTTAGCTCAGAAGGGACAGTGGGATTTTGTTCTAAGTTAGGAAGGCAGTGATTTCACTTTTAAGTCTGAAGTGGCATTTGTCACCGAAGCAAAAGAGGTAGGTACTCAGGCAGTAGACAGACAAGAGCAGAGAAACAAAAATGTGTGACACTGAACATGGCTAGATAATATTACTGCAACCTCCATAGAGTCTAGGTACGACAATGGAATTGTAAGCACTGGTGGAGCAAGGGAGGATGGGAATTGCTAGTAGTGAAAAAATGTGGACCAGTGCCAAGAGGGAGTAGGATTTGAGGTGCCTGTTTGTAGGGTGTTCAGCAGTAATGGAGAATAAAAGGCTGGTGGTGCAGAAGCAGTCTGCGTTAAGGAAGCTGTAAAATGTGAGATCAGAGAGGAAGAATGCCCTCCCTTTAAAAAAAAAAAAAAGGTAGTGAGCAGGCACAGAGTCTAGAATAAGCACCTTGGAGTTGAGGTTGTGTAGTAGACGATTGGTATGGTGTACCTGCCTCTAGGCAAATGAAGGGAACAGAGGGGTGAGGATAAGTTGAAAGCACAAATAATGGCACAGAAAATGATCAAGAGGGTTATTCTGAGCTCCATTGTGGAATGAGAGCAGGAACTTATTGATGTCCTTGACCATGACGAATTCAACCAGTTGGTTCAAAACAAACAGAAAGGATAGAATTCTGTGTGTGTCCTTATTTGAGGCAGATGGGTCATGGATCAGTAGGTGAAAATGCCACAATGGTTTACAGTGGTAGAAATGCAAAGTCAGAAACAGTAGTGTGGTGCTGTAAATGATTGAGTTATGCTGAGGCTGTTGTAGAGCATAAGATCATAGCATCATAGGACACGCAAGGCAACTGAATCCCAAGACCTTTCATGCCATGAAAGTACTCACCCACATGCTGTACCTTCCTCTCAAGAAAGGCAAAACAGACCAGTTCTGGAGTGAATCTATAGATGCTTGTACTACAGTGTCATTTTGTTTAACTTTGCTTTCTGGGGATGTGCGCTCCATAGGTGTGTACACATTGGGTAATAAAGTTGTCGCTCTAGCTCATTTTGTTTTTGTGCTGGTGGAAATTTAAGTCCCTGATTCTGGTATTATTAGAGATGTTTGACTTGTGAAGATACAGGAAATCAAAAAGGATGGGGCCCCTAATGGTATGAAATACAAAGCGCAGTTCACCCCATAAGACCCTTTAAGAAACAGAGTAATGGAATAACACTTCAAGCCTTTTCTGTTTGCTCAGGAACTTCAGGCCAATGGTCTTCATTGTTAGAAACCTCTATGGCCTTTCCAGTTGCATAGCATGTCTAGAAAGATAAATCCAGAATGCAGCATTGTATTAAGTTAATTAGTCTAATTAAGGCTGCATACATAATGGTTTAATCACAAGGGCGAAGCCTGAACAGTCCACCATCCTGAGATGCTCCAAGAATCTTTTTGTGCCACCAGTTTTGCCAGGCTGACATGGATCTTTACTCCTTGAAGTTAACTGCATGGTTTCTACAGTTTCACTGATGGCCAGTGACCCTTCTTACCAGTCCAATGTGATTCAGATCTTGTCTTCTGCCCAAAGACTTGGTACATGAAAAACTTATCACAGTAAATGGTCTTATTTCTTGGCACGATTCATAGTCATAGGAGTAGATTCAGTCTGACATCCAGTTCCTTGGGTTGTGGAAAATCTTTCTCAGTTTTTTGACTTAAGCCTAAGTTTCTCTTCATTAAAAGCTGATTAGCAGTCATGTCTTACTTCCACCAGCAAATGAGTTCTGCTTCAATGGCTTCTCCTATGGTAAGCAAAACTTTCTTTTGCATCCTCGTTTTAAGTTTCCTGTTCCTGTGTGGGATATTTCTTTCATTCTAGAGAAATAAATGCTCTCTCCCTTTGAAGCATCATTTTCTGCCTATCTATAGTTTCTTACTTGGAAGATTCTCTTCTTGGTGGCTGTTTGGCAAGAATGATTTCAGTGTTGCACACCCTGTGTGTTTATCTCCTCTGTATCACTTTTCACAAATAGATTATATCATTGTCTACCACTCCTTTCTTTCTATCCACAGTTGCAACAGAATGTAAAGTAGATCCACAAGTGGATCTTTTGATTTTCTTTTCAATTATTCCATTCAGAATGAATACATATAATAATATATGGATGTCCACAGGCAATCTGGATTTTAATTAGTCAGAACCAAAATTATAAGGAAGGCTTCCTAGCTCTCTATATTATTCTCCATAAAATTCAGCTAGCAAATATCCAAGGTTACTCTTTCTTCCTGGCTTTCTCAGTATGTTAGATTTTGCTCCTGAAAATATGGCAAGTTCTTACCACAAACTTCCAACTCTCATATTATTGCATCTGTGGCTATCTCACAAGCCTCACTGAGCAGTGCTTTAGTGGATGTCATTTTTTTGTGACTGTCATATGAGCATCTGTAAATACATTAACAAGGCAGCGTAAGCTGGATGTCCTCTACATGTCAAGATCTGCCTTTGAAGCTGTTGTAATATAGGGTATTCTTTCATGACAAGCCAACCAAAAAGATAAGCTTTGAGACTCCATCCTAGAGGTAACAGAGACGAAACATCCAACGTTAAATGAGGAAGTTATGTACTTAACATAATAATAGATCTCTGTTAGCAGTTTTATCTCTATTACCATTCCTCCCCTCCCTGGAAATTCACAGGATGGTGTCCTGTTTAGAGCTTAATTGTCTGGTATTCTTTGGGGATTTCTGCAGTAGGCTGTGACGTGTAGGCTTCCAAAATCTGGAGATGAGGGTCTTGATGTCAAGGATTAAGAATAAAGTGGAGTTGCTAAGACAACCTGGGGAAAGGTTTATGGGCCCAGCTAAGCATGTGCCAGTGTAAGTCCTTTAGGTGATCGAGGCGCAACTTCCAGGGCAGCTTTGTCATTACAGCATGCATGTAACTTTCAAATATTTGAGGGAAAGACACTTGCTGCAGTTATAAGAGCCGACTATGTCCCTCTTTTGGGTTTAGATTCAGTTTATTTGCCCTTTTTTTTATGGTCTATTTGTCAAAAATTGTACCAGGTATTACTGTCACCATTTACTGCAGTGTATTTAAATATAACTTTTAATTTTTTTCACTAGAGTTAAGTGGCTTGAACAAGAATAGTGCTTGCATGAGCAAGCTGTGTACAAGGACCCAGTGACAAAAGTACAAACAGTGTTTGGACTCAAAGAGGGGTTCCCAGTGGGAGTCAGTATACATCAGAGTAAAGCTCTAAGCCTACTGCTGTTCATACTAGTGATGGACTGCATTAGCAAACAGATCAAAAGGAACAGATCAACAAAACTTCTGTATGCAGATGATATGTCATTGAAGGTATACTCTGAATATGAACGTCAGCAAATGATAGGGGAATGGAATGGAATACTAACTGAAAACTGAGTTAGAAGGGAAAATACTGGAACAGGTTAACAACTTCAGATATCTGATAGTGGGGGTTAAGGAAAAGGGAAATCTGAATGAGGAGGTCAGAGCTAGAATTTGAGGGGCTGCAGCCAACTAGCAAAATGAGTCAAGGGTAATGTGTCCAAAGAAACAAATTGCAGCCATAAGACAGGACCTCAAACTGAAACAGTTCTTTCTATTGGATATAGCCACAATAAACATTAAGTGCTTTCGTCCCCCATAAAATTACAATGGGACTTCTTCAGAACCCTGAAGAAGTCCATTGTAATTTTATGGGGGTTGAAAGCACTTAATATTTATTGTGGTTGTATCCAATAAAGAGAACTGTTTCTTTTTGAGGGCAAGGGTAATGCATGACACAATAATGCCAAAAAAGATGAAAAGTGAGGTATACAGAACAGTGGCATAAGCAATGCTACTGTATGGTGCAGCAACCTGCAATGAAGGCAGAGCAGTTGAGAAAGTTAGAGTTGATAAAAGTTAAGTGCCTGAGATATATGATACACTTTGGGACAATGAAAATAGGACATCAGAGCAGAAGCCTTAGTAACTCCAGTTGCAGAGAAGGTCAAAGAAACCCATTTACGGTGGTTCAGGCACATATGCAGGGCAGCGGAAGACAATCTAGTGAAGAAGATTTAGGAAAGAAAAGAGGAACTGAGGACAGGGCATCAAACAAAGGGATGGATATAAAGGAAGACCTGTGACAGTCAGGGATGATTGTCAAAGAAGGTAGGAGAGTGACACTGAATCAAGAGAGAAGACACCAGCTGACACAACACTCCCAACCCCTCATGTAAAAAATTAGAAAAAGAGGATGATTATGATGATGATGATGATGACGATTTACTGTTGTAGTTCTGACATGCATTGCCTTCCAAAACAAAATAACTGTTTCTACTAGTTTCTTTTGGGTAAGGGTACTTAGTGCTTGTCAGTAGGAAGTTATTACATTCAGGATGGTGGAGGGAGCAAAACAAATAGCTGCTCTGCTACAAGTCACCACAGTCCACCTTCTCTTCCCATTCCCTCTTTGCCACTGGCCATGTTGCAAAGACACTATCCATACCGAGAAAACTAACAAAACATTCAACCTGCAAAACCCTACAAATAATTTCCATAATTATACTCCTCTGAGATGACATTGAAATAAATCCTGTTTGTGTATGCATGTCACATTCAGGCCCCTGCCAAGCCAAAGCAGATATCCACTGTATGCCTAACTGACATTCTTGACAATAAACCAGCCCAAATTAGTCTTTGGCTCAAAGAAAAAATATTGACATGTGTGCACTTACAAAAACCTTGCTCAAGTCCCAGTCCAGCACTAATCATATGCTCTTCCCCACCTACATCATAATACGTGTATGCTGCCCAGCGTACCATATTGATGGCAGATGCTTGCTGGCTGACTTAACCTAGCACACAATGTAACATCATCAGCATCTCCTCCTCCACTGATGAGTACAGCCCACATTGGTTTCTTGTTACTGTTTCCCCTATCAAGGAAACACAGCAAACCATTGGTGTGTTTTACCTTCCCTCTCCAGTCTCACAGACCTTCAGAACTTCATACATACCCTTGCAGAATACAGCCTATATGAAGCACATACAATTATACTTTGTGATCTACCAACATCCTTGGCTAAAGTAAAAGTGACCTTAATAACCTATACTTGACCATAGCCTTTACCAGCAAAACAAAGACCCATTTTGCCCCATTCTCACTGCTATTTCCAACAGCCTACTTAATGTTCTACCAGTCAACCTACCTTCTGCATCTCATCCGTAGCTATCCATCCTTGAACATCAGTGGTTACTGTACAATTACCTTCACCTACCACCCAAAGAAATCAGAATCCCCACCCGTACTGTATCCACTTCACCCCACCTATATCAGTAACTCACAAGTTGTGGCCACCCTTACTGCGACCTCTTTACAGCCTGCCTCAACAAGTGCAGCAGGTATTTTGCCCTGATCCCCCCCTTAGGGGGAGTCACTGAGAGATGCTGTAGTCCATTTTTGGCTGTCAGGTCTTCTTTACACTTATCCTCCACTCCCTTTGATCCCAAAATTTCTACAGAAAGCAAGTCTGTTGAAGAGCTTGGTCATCCACGTTGCTCCTTTCTGGCCTCGCCAGGTGCTATTCCCCTTTCTTTGGTCTCATCTTCTTTATCCTGCCTGGATATTGGACCCAACACTAGATTTTCTCTCCCACCCCTCACGGATGAATCATCCCAGTATCCCAGCCTTTAAACTAACTGCATGGTTTCTCCAATTCCAGTAATAGCCAGACAGCTTAGGGTTTCTTCCCCAGTATATGCCATTTTAGTATCTTCACAAACAGACTCCATCAAAAAGGTTTACAAGAGCAAATGGAAAAGATTTTCTCTTGGGGTCTTAAGAAACAAAATTGACCCTTTTAATGCACCTGTCTCTGCTGTTCTTGATTTTCTGGCTGCTGTTTTCAAAGAAGGTACTATTTTTCTATGATTGAACTACAGTTGGCAGCCATATCAAATTTTCATACAGGGGATAACAAATATTCATTGGCTGCATTATGTAGGGCTTTCTTAAAGGGCACTTTCCTCCTAAGACCCCCAGTAAAGGATCCTTGACCTCCCTGGGATTTCACAGTGATATTGTATGGTGTGACTCAAAAATCCTTTGAACCTTCAGCAAAAAATGATTTAAAATCTCTCTCTTAGAAAACTGGCTTTTTAGTGGCTATCACTTCTGCTAAAAGAATTTTTGAACTCCAGGCTCTTTCATCAAAGATTCCGTACATTATTTTCCATATAGGCAGGGTTTCCTTCCGAATTAACTATAATTTTTTTTTTTTTTTTTTTTTCATAACCTAAAGTGGCTTCTGAATCTAATTTTAACCAATCCATTCATTTACCAGTTTTCTTTCCAAAATGTTCAAATAAAGGAGAGTACATGGTACATCTTCTGGATGTGCACAGATGATTATGTTTTTATTTACACATCACTAAAGAAATCAGAAAAATCAGACCAGCTGTTTGTCTTCTTCTCAACAAATTGACTGGGTTGTCCATTATCTAAAGTTGCATTGGCTAAATGGATAACTACATTTTCTGGACCTATTCCCAACAAGGCATTTATCTGTCAAGACCACCTAAAGCCATCTCAACTAAATCCATGGTCACGTCATGTGCTTTTTGGTCATGAACTTCCATTGATGATATTTGCACAGCAGCCACATGGTCCAGTGCTCATACCTTTGTTATTCATTACGAGCTGGACCTAATCTCCAGAAGCAGGCTACCTTTGGGTCAGCAGTTCTCCAAAATATCCTTCCATGAGGGCCACCCAAGATTCGTGTAGCTGAGGACTCTGTCCCATTCTTTGAATAAGAATGAAAAGGACAAAATCAGATTTAAAAGTTATGTACTCATCATAACTAAGCATTTGTGTTGCCCATTTGCATTTAACCTTATGGAGTGACCTGATGTTTTTTTTTTTTTTTGGAACCTGTAGTTCGGGGTTTGAGCCCTATTCTATTACCTATCCCTTTCTTTAACTACTTAATGTAGACTTTATGGCAGCAAACTCGACTGAGGTGCTGGGTATGGATTAGGGCATTATGGGTAAAGGGAGGAGTTTGAGATTTGGATCCAAAGTCTGAAGTATGCTGCTGTGTCGGATCTGAGGATCATAGCTGTCACCCATTCGTTGAGGAAGAATGAAAATGGACAACACAGATGCCTATTTATGATGAGTACATAACTTTTAATTCTATATAATTGAGAGTCCCATATTTTTCATATCTACTCAGTTGTGAGTACCTAATGCATAGTGCCACAAGATCCTTTACAATTGGAATAGACTGAGGAAGAAGTGAACAAAATGTTTAAGCAGAGTAAGAAAAAAGAAAGCTGCAGGTTCTGATGGGTTAAGGATTTCAGTTCCCATGTAGTTTGAGGGTTGTGGAAGGGCTAACTACCTGCCAATAGTATGAACATTAACCGTGACCATCATCTAGAGCTAATGTGACACCACACCCCCATCCACCCCAATCTCAAATTTTGTTTTTATTCCTTAGAAAGACTGGTTTTATAAAATGATGCTGAACCTTTATTTGTGGAATTAACAAAATGTAATGTAGTGTCCTAGTTAAAAGTAGTGCTGTAGCCTTTGCATGGGTTTGGAAGCCAAGAAGCCATAGACCTCCTTATACTGGGGGTATAAACAATTTATTTCCATGCTGTCGTTGGTGAATGTATTTCCCAGTGTAAAGAAACAATTAATGGATCTTACTGAGACCCATCCTGTCATTTCTTTAGAAATTACCTTACTGCAAACAGCAGTTTTTCAGGAATCGGACCTCAGGTAGCAGGACAAACAGACAAGATACTTTAGGAAGAAGAGAGGAGGGGTCAGACGTAGACAACAGTCTGAGCATAGTCAGCAAGGTTCTAGACATCCCTGCAATGTAGAGAGCTCTGTGAACTAGAATTCCCTTTTCCATGTTTTTTCTCCACCTTCTTTGTCTTACATCACAGCTCTGTGAGGAGAAAGATTTAACTCTTTTCATACACCGGTGGTTCTACCATAACCTATATTAATGGATAACTGATATAATCTCAAAAGATTCTCAGTGAAGTCTGTGATCTGTCCATCCCCAAATAGTATCCAAGTTATATACAGCTAGGGAAAGGCTTGGCTATCCAGTTCTTAGAAAATATGGCATACACATTACCTCATGGTTGAGATTCAGATTACCCCATGACAAAACAAACAATGCAAACCATAGCTCCACTTTAATAAAATAATAAATACACTCTCTTACCTAGCAATGAGAAAAGAGGAATTGTGGAGGCCAATTTTAGACTTTGTTGTCTTGAACTGTTAGACCAAGGGCGAAATTTCAGGATGCTAACCCTGCAGACCCTTTTCCCTTTCATAAATGTAGGATCTCGGATAGTGATTCTGGATATGTATCCTCCGATGACATTAGAACAGTAAGTTTTGCCTGGGTCAGAGACACTAGCAGTTCTCTTATTTGCTCATTGGTCTTTTGTTCTGCTCCTAGAGTCATCACCAAATGTCAGTATCCATTTTTCTGTCAACACTTATCCAGAGAAATTCATATTTGCCCCTACCTATGCAACTTTTGGATTTGAGCGTCCACTCTGAAAGAGATGAAAACTTAACATTCAGGCATCCCTTTCTCATGCCAGTCCTGAGGGAATCCAGTTGTAAACCTCAAATTCTTGGAGTCATTCTGGACTTGTCAACACAGTCTGAAATGCTGGTGCCAAGGAAAACTTTATAGTTACCTTCATAGCACTGGGCCACCTACTCAGAATCTTGGGGTTCATGTTATCTTCCATCTTCCTCATTACTGGTGCAAGGCTGCACATGAGAATTACCAAGCAGTGGTTAAGGAATCTCAAATAACTTATAGCAGCTGCTTACACTGGTTAATGCTCTTGTTTTAAAACTGGACCATTTAATATAAGAAAATACTGAAACAAAAGCAAAAGCAAAGTACAGACCAGTCCTTTCAACTCTTAGAAGATTCAAATTATTTATTGTTGAAAAGCGCTTTCGCTAACAAGTAGCTTCATCAGATCATACATGTATGTATGATCTGATGAAGCTACTTGTTAGCGAAAGCGCTTATCAACAATAAATAATTTGAATCTTCTAAGAGTTGAAAGGACTGGTCTGTACTTTGCTTTTGCTCTTGTTTCAGTATTTTCTTATATTAAGTGGTTAAGGAATGTCAGGTGTAACATTTGGGACACCTTAGACTCTTCAGTTTCCAGCCATCAGAATGAGCATTTTTAGTGGATTTTCAGTGTTTCACAGTCTAAAGTCAAAGTGAACTTTATTGTCATTTAGACTCCACAAGGGTAACCTAAATGAAATTACGTGCATCAGGCTCAATATTGAGATAACAATTACATGCATACAGATTACATATAGCACATGCAACATACCTAATATTAACTTTGTTAGACTATTTTACTACATACAACTATAAATTACTATGCCTACAGATTTTAGCAGCTGAATGATTGATTATTGCACATTTATTTATTGCATACTTATTTTCTGATATGTTGGAGTAGTTAGATAAATATTGCACTCGATTGACATTGCAAACAGATAACTATGAGCGAGCATCTCATAATCACTCATTGCAACATAATGGTTTGACCGGCACAAGATTTTTGTCATTGACTAACATTCCTGAGATTGCTTCCAGAGTTCAAAAACCTAATCGCCTGTAGGGAGAAACTGTTCCTGAACCTGATTGTTTTACAACACATGCAATGGTATCGTTTGCCAGACTACAAGCTTGTAAACAGACCATAGGGAGGGTGTATAGGATCAGTGGCTATTTTTGTGGCCCTGTTGTAGCAATGTGTCATATATAGACCATGTATCTGTGGGTAGTTGGAGCTTGTTATTCTCTCAGCAACCTTCACCACTCTCTTTAGGACTTTCTGCTCTGCAGCTGAGCAGCCCCCATACCACACAGTGAAACTGCTCATTAGGATGCTTTCTTTGGCCCTTCTATAGAATGCAGTAAGGATGGAGAGTGGTAGATTAGCTTTCCTTAACCTCTGCAGAAAATGCAGGCATTGGTGGGCTTTCTTGACTGAGTGACTGGTGTTTAGTGACCAGGATAAGTCCTCTGCAATGTGGACTTCCAGGAATTTTGTGCTACTTACAATTTCCACCCTCTCTTCACTAATCATGAGTGGAGAGTGACCTGGATGGGTTCTCCTTAAGTCTGTTATGATCTCTTTGGTTTTGGTGATGTTGAGATTAAGGTTGTGCCTAGCACACCAGTCAGTCAGTAGAGAGTCACTTATTCCCTGTATGCTCCTTCATCTTCATTATTGATGAGGCCCACAACTGTGGTGTCAATTTGCAAATGTGATGAAGTGGTTGGTATTAAATCTGGCTATACAGTCATGAGTTAGTATGGTAAACAAAAGTGGACTCAACACACATTCCTGAGGTACTTCTGTGTTGATTGTGATGTTTCTTGAGGAATTCTTGCCCACACATACTTTTTATGGTCTTTCGATCAAAAAGTCCAGTATCCAGTTGCACATGTGGTTAATAATGCCTAGGTGGACACGTTTTTCATTTAGCTGTTGTATAACTGTGTTGAATGCTGAACTATAGTCAATAAATAGCTTCCTAACGTAACTGTCCTTATTCTCCGGGTGTGCCAGTGCGAGATGTAGTACAACTGAGAAGGCATCCTCTGTGGAGCGATGGCACAATATGCAAACTGTAGTGGGTCGAGTGTTGTAATATAAGTCAGAGAATCCCCTCCCCCAGATGCTTCTTGCCCAAGTTCTAAGAATGGATGCCTTGGACCTGGCAGGGAGTAGCACACTTTGAGTAGTAATGGATACAAGGAATGTGGCTTATTTGACTTTTGGACGGGCATATAAACCTACAGGAATGTAAGGAAGTTCTGTCAACCAGAGAGGAGTTAATCCAAGAACTCTTCAAGAAAAGACTGGCAACACCACAGCTTGGTACATAAAAAAATATGAACAGACCCACATTTATCAGCTCTGCATTCTGTGCATGAAGCTTTGTGATCTAGCCTTAGAAAGAAGACTTCTTCAGGTCTCCTTCATCCCAGGAGTGCTGAACATGCATCATGAGTGTATTTTGTACAGGAATGCCTTCAGATTTTTAACAGTGAGGATGGACTTCCAGAGACAGACATGTTAGCCTCACAAAAATAGTTCAAAAATTTCCATCACAAGAAGCCAAATTGCTGAAACCAGGGGCTAAAGCTAGGGTTTTCTATACGACTTCCTACCAACTCTTTTATTTAGAGCCTTCTGGTTGACAGAACTTCCTTTAAATTTTCACTACAACCTATCCCTACATCATACATTCACAAACTTCTTCTCAAACTAAAACCGTGTACCCCCTCTGCCGATAGGCTCCCATCTCTTTTTCTTCAAAAGGCTGCCAAGGTTATTGCTTATCCTGTCTCTATTCTCATAAATAGGACAATCAAAGAAGGAATCATCCCTGAAATCTGGAAGGTCTCTCATATTATCCCACTACACAAAGGTGGACACTCAACTGACTATGCTAACTATAGGCCCATTGCTCTCCTCTCACCTTTGGCTAAGATCATGGAAAAATGTATCCACCTTCAACTTGTACAATATCTCTCTCATCACAACATAATAGCAAACTGTCAACATGGCTTTAGACCACATCACAGTACCACCACTGCCCTGCTTTCTTTTGTAGATACTGTTAATCAGAACCGCAACAACAACTTACTCTCTTCTGCCCTCTTCATTGACCTGTCCAAAGCATTCGATATGGTTAACCACCCCTTGTTACTTAATACTCTTGAATCCCTCTCATTCGATATCCCAGCCATTAAATGGTTTAAGTCTTACCTCACAAATAGAAAACAAGCAGTTCTCTGGGAAAACCACACCTCTTCTCTCTTGCCTGTTACCATTGGTGTTCCACAAGGCTCTATCCTTGGTCCACTTCTCTTCTCCCTTTTCATTAATGATCTTCAGACAATAATCCCTCAAGCAACCTGCATTCAATACGCTGACGACTCTACGCTTATCTGCTCAGCATCTTCTACCCCAGAACTTATCTCACTCACCCAAACTGTGTTCAATACCGTAGAAACATGGTTCTCTAGTCGTTTCCTCTTACTAAATGCGAAAAAACCAAACTTCTTCTTTTTACCCACACATGCAGGACCTCTCCCTTACATTTCTCTATCTCTTCCAACAGCGCCACTATCATCTCCCCTGACACATCAACTAAATTGTTAGGTATTACAATTGACAATAATCTCTCATTTGACCTACACATTAACAACTCCATAAAACTAGTTAACAGAAAGATAGGATCCCTATATCGAATTAGACCTTTTCTTACACCCTCGACTAGAACAAGGATCACTCACTCCCATCTTATCTCCACTCTTCTTTATGCTTCTCCTATCTTTACCAATCTCAAAAAAACAAGCCTTCACAAACTGGCAACCTGCTATAATAACATTGCCCGCTTTGCTACCGGTAATCCATATAAAACACATCATTGCCTAAACTTAAAACTTTTAGGCTGGCCTGAGTTTCAGAACTATCTAATAATCCATCAACTCTGCATTGCCCATAAAATCTGGTACCAACCTAATAATATCCCAATACTCTCACAACTCATAATCCCCTATAAAAATCTCAACTCTCTCCGCTCCTCCAGTAAACTTCTAATAAGTTCTATAAAATCAAATAATTATGCTGGTGACTCTCTATTTACCAATGCTGTAGGGACAAAATGGAATTTGTTACCTTCTAACATAACAAAGATTACTTCATTGCCTCTCTTCAAACAAAGTATTAAACTGCATTTCCAAAATCACTGGCTTTGTTCTTGTAGTAAACCTGATTAGCCTTTCACTATAACTAACTATATAAAACTATCTCTCTTTCTCCTTGATACACTTCTCACTATTTGTCTTCTCTTCTCTCCCACTACTTCTCTACCTGTTATCTGTATTGTTTGCTATTTTCTACATTAATCCCTAACTTTTCCCTTACTCTCTTTTCACTCTACTTTTTACATACTTTCCTTTATTTACAATCTATTAAGCTTTTCTTTTTTCTGCCTTCTCTTTCTCAATTTGTACAATGTCATGTAGATAGTATTGTGTGTCATAGGAATTAACTCCTGTAGTAGTACTTTACATTGAAGGGTTTACTAGTTTTTGTTTTTTATTGCAAACCCTATTACTAACTCTAATATTATTATTATTACTGTTATTATTATCATTAGTCTATTTTGTTTTGTTAGTTTTTCTGTATGTATCTCACTCTGTGGAGCTTTTCTCCCCGGGCCGCTACTGAAAATGGAAATTTCTCCAGCTAGACTAGCCCGGTCAACAAATGTAAAATAAAAAAATAAAAATTAAAGGGCAGACAAAAACGGGCTCAACTAATTCTCATAGGCATATTGACCCAGATGTCAGTGGTTTATGTTCCTAACCCTAGCACTAAGCAAATTCTACATACTAAGCATACACCCAAACATTGTTTCCTACCTGTATTTTGATGGTGAGGAAAGGGTATTGTCTCTTAGGTTTGTAACATAGAGGCTCTATTAGCAGTTTTTATTCAACACTTTTTCTTCTAAGTAATGCTTCTTTTGAAACAAACAAGAAGGTTTATCAGCAGGATCTTTTACCCAAATGGTTCACTTTTTGTCTGCCTAGCAGTATTGCTCCATCAAAATGTCCATTTCCTAGGATTTTGGAATACCCGGCACATCATCTGGTAAGTTATGCATTACTGCCTTGTTGACATGTATGCCTCAGGATCCTCATGTTTCCTCCTTCATGACAGTTAAACAACTCATGAAAGGAGTCCTTCTCATTCATACTTGAAGACACCACACATCCCATTTCTCCCACCTGAATTTATACTTCTCTGTCTTGAACCTTTATTTTTGAACCATACTGAGTCATTTGACCTCTTTTTCCTGGAAGGCCATTCCTGATAGCAAGTACGTCAGACAGTAAAATACCAGAGCTTTCCAACCTTGTATAGATGTAATTAAAAGTACCATATTGATAAGAATATGGTCTTCCTTAGAACCTGCTATTCTTTATTCTCAAAGTTGGCTCATGTGGTGGCCCTGAACAATGCCATCTGGATCCCATCTAATTCCCTAAAACCAAGAAACAAGGGAGAGGTCTTGCATACTGTTAATATCCATAGGAAACTGAGGTACTACAACTAGAGGACCAAACATGAGGAAAGCTAACCAGCTATGTTTTTCCTTTAAAAGAATATAGATAAGGCCTCTCACTGACTACATGTATGGGAAGTGGTTTCTTATTAAGGTCAAGTTCTGCTGTGTCAAAACAGCAACTTATCTAACTGCCTTTTCCATGAATATGCCTGTACAGAATATGAATGAAGTGGCAGTATAAGCACAGTATACCCATTATGAGCTGGATGCATTACAAGACCATAAGTGCCTTTGAGATGGCTTTCCTGCTGGCCATGCTGTAGAGCTCCTCTTATCTTTGTTAATTACTGTTGTTGGCTTACCCATTTATTTTCATTATTACTACAGTAAAGACTCTACAGAAGGACAGTAAACTAGATAGGTGATGTAGTCACAATAACAGAATTCTGTCAAGTAGTAGGTCTTCATTGCCCTACACGTATGTTCCCTTACCCCCTGTGTCATTGTACATGTTGCCTGGATTCATACATAATAGGAAGGTTACCAGTTCTTTAGGTAGCATCTGTGTAGACTTCTTCCTCAAGAAAAGTAATGCAGTGGTCATTAGGGCAGTGGCTAACATTTATTCAGGGCATTCACCAGCCCAAAGAGGGTGTATTGTAGGGCTGCATACATTCTTTGTTCTTTCTCACTCCGTCAGTGGCATACACAATAACTGAGACTTTGTTTAAGAATCTAATTACTAGAAGCTAAGAATCTAATTACTAGAAGCTGTCACTCATAAGAATGGAAGATGGAGTGGGGAAGCTAGTCTTGTGTACTGAAACTTGTATAAGGGTTGCAGAAGAAATACAGGCTTCTCATTTCATACGTCGTTTTCTAACTGCCAGATAAAAAAATGGTGGGGGATATCCTACCCAGTCATTCTTATCACTGAAGCAGAGGTGTTATTATTGGAAGATAATACTTTTATGGTGCAAACCTTTTATTGAGTTACATACACACACACACACACACACACACATATATATATATATATATATATATATATATATATATATATAGTTCATAGTTCATAGGTTCATACTAGACTAACTGCCTTTGTGGGCCATTTTAAGCCTAGCCAATTAACCCATGTGAGAATCAAACCCTGCATCTTGTGTCTGCAAGGTAAACGCCTTAACCATTATGCCATCCTCCCACACTATATAGATAGATAGTGGTAAAGTAAATGACTATGAAAATGCTATTTTTGTTGTAAAAATACTGACTTATTTTATAAATTTTGTATTGCTATGAAAATACTTTTTCATTTGGCCTGATATGTTTACACTATATGGTATACAAAATAAAACTGTCAAAAGCATGCAGCAGCACAAAGCGTGCTGACTTGGTACACCTGCAAAACACAATCAAAGAAGGCTACAGCCCAGCACAGAGGAGATTCTTTCAGTGGAGAAGGGAGTATATATTGGAAGGGACGTTTACCATTCAGTGAAGAGGGAGTGTTTGCCCTAGCATGGGAATTCTTGGTTGTTGCCAGACAGAAGATATAGTGGAAGAGAAGACAGAACCAGAGGAGGCTCTCTGAGAAGCTATGGAGAAGACTACTTTGACTTTGCCTGAGACTGCCTTGGACATTCTGTGTATCAGAAAGCAATTTTTTCTCCGCTGAAGACTAAAGCATTTGTTTCACTTTATCTTTTGCCACTGTAAATAAAGTATATTGAGATAGAAAGTTCTGCCTCCATTGTGTGTTGTCCATGCTGATATATCCATATGCAACAGTCTGTTTTATACACACACACACACACACATATATATATATATATGTGTGTGTGTGTTTGTGTATATTTATATATATATATATATATATATATATATAAATATATATATATATATAAAAATGTGTGTGTATGTGTGTGTGTGTGTGTGTGTGTATATATATATATATATATATATATATATATATATATATATATATATATGTTATCTACAAGTTGTTGAATGGCAACTTGTTGAACCCAGAAAACTGCTGGCACAGCTGATTGAAACTTAGCTGAACACACTGGCAGCTTTTGTGTGTAAGATTGTGATACAGTGGAGAACTGGGAATTTGCGCTTTTCCTACTCTAGTGCAATTCTGGAGTTGGTATATATAATCTGTAGGGGGTATGGGGGGCTTGCACCCTCCCCTCAAAAAAGAAGGTTGTGTTTATCTTTTGACTTTTTTCTACTGAGGACAACTTATCAATTGGCAGCTAAACAGTTGGCATTAGAGTAATTGAATTTTCAACAAATTATCATGCTTCCTATACATGAGTGTGTGTATGTATGTGTACCCCCAGCCCCTTAGTTAAATATTTTAACTTCACAATCGCATAACTGCAGAGAAGAAAAGGAAACTCCAAAGTGAATCACTGCAGCTGCACAAACAC